>NW_015645613.1:79188-85041 GCF_001515625.1 Sinocyclocheilus rhinocerous | reverse complement strand
TTTGAATTATAATTAACATGACAATGTGTACAAAACAGTAACTAATCGTTTACAAGTCGGAACATTCCTTATTTTTACATTTCTGTCAATCTGAGGCGTTGCTATGGGTTGCGTGCGTTTTGCTTGACTGACTGATATTCCACAGTCTGCTTGGAAACCTAGACTCTCAAGCCATATATGGTTCTTTCAGTGAGTGGGTTGGCGTAAGAAAAAAAAAATAGACCAAACAATATTTAAACTTTTATCATCAATAATCAAAGCTAGTGAGTAGATTTATTTAAACATCCATATATTACAGGTGCATCTCAATAAATTAGAATGTCGTGGAAAAGTTCATTTATTTCAGTAATTCAACTCAAATTGTGAAACTCGTGTATTAAATAAATTAAATGCACACAGACTGAAGTAGTTTAAGTCTTTGGTTCTTTTAATTGTGATGATTTTAATGTATTTAATACACGAGTTTCACAATTTGAGTTGAATTACTGAAATAAATGAACTTTTCCACAACATTCTAATTTATTGAGATGCACCTGTATATTGTGGTGAGGGGGGCATGGTTTAGCGGAGTCTGCAGCGGGAGAGAGCGGTCGGAGACGAGCGGTGAGTAAGTAGGTCAAGTGCAAAATGACATTCACCTGCTTCTCGTTTCAGTGATTGGCCTGGAGAGACCGTAAAAAGCCTCAGGGGAGGCAGAGAAAGAGGGACGAGACAAACTGAGGACTCGTGGGGAAAGACTGTGGCCTGTGGCTAGAGAACCGCAGAAGAGCGATATAAGTTTTGTTTATTTTGAAGCGCCTGCCTGTTTTGCTGTTCCCAACGGGAACCATAATAAATTGCCACGAGCCTCAGTCACGCTGACTCCGACTTCTTCCTTCCTTACTAAGAACCTCATTACATATATATTTTAGAATATCGCATAATTCATCAATGCCGTTTGCTATGTACGTTATAATACACCGACCAATCATGATCTGGCACAAGTAGTTCAAATTTTATTGGACAAAAATGTGAAGTGGAGCGGTCATTTTCCGTTATTCATAAATCGGTTGAAAATGTCATGGGAGAGACTAGCTTACATTTGTGGAGCGATCTGGTTCTGCGGTTTGTCTCATTTTATAAATGAAATTACATCGCTGAGAAAATGGATGCTAAATGACTACAAAGCACTGCACAATTCCTTGCAGCGCCAAAAGTCCCGATAATGGTAATCAGTATTCAGTTCACTATATGATACACACGTTTACTATTTCATGAAACTATCATAGTTAACCCCTTAACTGTCACCCCCCTTTTTGAGTTCAGACTTGAAAAGGTGATGGCCATCTTCAAATGGTTGTAATTATGGAATGCTTTTACATATAAGCTTAATTATGGTCTTGTTTTTAAGAAAACACTTGGATGTTTATGATACAAGTGTCTGCAGTTGAAAAAAATTAATTAAAAAAAAAGTTATAGCAATTTAAGTTTATTATAATTAAAAAGGACTATATATTAATTTTTTTCTTTTATGGAAAAATATATAATCCAAAGGAGGTTTTACCCTAAAAATGTTAGGAAATTATAGCATGAGGTCTAAACAAGTTGTGTTATAAATTTGGAATTGATATCACAAACCTAGTAGATTCTGTGAGACTTTTAGCTGCTATACCAACAAAGGACACTAGGTGTCATTTTTCTTCATTGGGGATTTCAAAGCTCCATTAGTGACACTTGTTTACCACTTGATCTCAAAACACACAATATATTTGTTTTTATTATTATTATTTAAAACAATGTACTCAGAATATTTTTTAGAACATAAACAGGGTATAAATTATTGAAATAGGAATAAAAATAAACAAATAAATAAAAAGTGTACAGGATGGTTACAGAAATGCAGTGGCTATAAAAATCCAATGGTTATAAAAATCCAAATGACCAACTGTATACAACTATTTACAACTATTCAGCGCTAAGCACTACAAATTATCACCATGCCAGCGATTGAAGCAGTCTCGCTTTGGGAGGAAGCAAAGAGGCATGTCACACATACAGCAGATTACGGGGGTTTTTTGGTGGCACACTCTACATCTTCTTCTGAATTTACTGGAAGGTTTGAGGTGTTTTGGTGTGTGTCCTGCTGAATGCTGAGAAGCAGGAGAGGCAGGAGGAGCAGGAGCAGCAGGAACATCAAGAGGAGGCGACCAATCAGCGAGCTCCTGTATTAGAGCTTCCCGGAATTCCCTCTGATTTTTTGGCTTCTTACTTTGCATTGCAGCCAGGTGCTGGTGGATAATGAAAGCATTGACCACTGCAATGTCTACAAAGTGGAAGAAAAGGGTGCGGTACCACTTTCTTGTTTTTCTCAGCACAGAGTAGTACCCAATGAGGGCATCTGACATATCAACTCCTCCCATGTTCCTGTGTAGAGAGCAAACAGTCGATACATAAAATACAAACACATCTGCACAATTTCTGCATGACTCACTGAAAAAAAAATAAAAATTCTACTCACTTGTTGTAGTCTGAAACTACTGAAGGAATTGGAATGGTCATTATGGTCCATTCTCTATCTCCCATCTTCACCCTCCTCTGGACAGTCTGACCTTCATTCGCTGAGTGGAATGAGGAGCACATCGATACCTCTCTTGTGTCCTTCCACACAATGAAGAGAAGCTGGTCGTCCCTCTTCCACCTCATGCTTCCCCGAGGAGCATTTTTGGGCAGCTTGTTAATGGTGGTTTTTGGGAAGCCCACCCGGTTGCTCCTGATGGTCCCACAAGCCCAGATGTTTTTTTTGCAAAGGTCCCTGAAGAGCATGGGGCTGGTGTAGAAGTTGTCTACATACAATTTGTAGCCAGACCCCAATAACTTTTCATCCACCAGAGCCATGACAGATTCGTAGCTCAGGCCCTTGCCTTGCTGGCTCTGAGCTACTGGGGATTTCCCTTCATAAATGAAAAAATCCCATGTATATGCATTCAGAGAGTCCGCAAGGACAAAAAGCTTGTATCCCCACTTTGTAGGTTTGTCCTTCTGGTACTGCTTGAGACTAATCCTTGCCTTTGATGCCACCATTCTTTCATCAACGGCAATGTTCTGATGAGGGTGATAAAAGCTTTTGCAGCCATCCTGAATCTGGTCATACATAGGTTTGACTTTACATAGGCGATCAAAGGTAGGGGATCCTTTTTTCTTTTCTGGCGGTGAAATATCAGGCTCATCTGGGGTGTGCCATCGATCGCCAGTGCTAAAAACACCAGTAGAGCCAGATGAAGAGCTTCCTCCTTCCTGTCTTCCTCTGCCTTGCCCCTTGCCTGCCCCTCTCCCTCGGTCACTGCTTCTCCCTCTTCCTCTCTCTCGGTCACTGCTTCTCCCTCTTCCTCTCTCTCTCACCCTGTCTTTGCTTCTGGCTTTATCCTTGTCTCCAAAACTACTGGAATTAGTAGCTGTACATGATGCTGTAGATGTGGATGGTTGGCATAGTTCAGGTTGCCAGTCCTCATCAAGTGAATCATCTGAACACCTATCGCAACAATAAATATATTCTGAACACCTATCGCAACAGTATTTCTACACACACATATACATATATATATACATATATATATGTATAAACATAAAATGTTTCATGAGATACATTTCAAAATAAATATATAATTACATATTACATTTACATGCTGCACCCTAACAAATATATATATGCATACACACATGCATAAACAAATCTATAAATATACAAAAGTACTCAAATTTATTTATAAAGAAATATATCAATTTATTTCAAAATAAATAGAATAGGCCCACACATTTACACAGTGCTCCCCCTAACATATATTAGAAAAGAGTATAATGCAACTTACTGATCTAGTGATGTATCTGATGCATTCACTTCTGAAAAAAGCAGGTCTGGCTCCTCATCACTGGATTCCTCATTTTGCTCTTCATCGCTAGACTTACACAGTTCATCTACGACTTCTAAAAGTGTATAAAATTGCTTTTTTGGCCTCTGTGGATCCATGTCAGAAACCGTGGAATGAAAGTTCAAATGAAATGGCTGCTTCTGGTGGTTGCAAGCTTATTTTATACACGTTTACAAATTCGCAGCAGTTGTTTTCAAACTTCACGTGGACATGTGATTAGCAACAGCGGACAATTATCCTTTGATTGGACAATGGTTGTGTCTATATCCATTTTCAAAGAGGCCATTGGCCAGGTGAGTTGCTGAGATTTTATAAGCGTTAGATACGGCTCCGGCTGCTCTGGATGACTATTGAGTGTTATTTGATTGACTTGCCTAATCATTATTGGTCAAAGTTATGAGGGTGGGTCCTGTCTGATCAGAAGACTTTACCAAACATAGCAACTAGCCTGTTGTTACAAAAACCTCTCACAAAAAGTGGATTTCATTCATGATCATGCATCAAATGGACATGATTATTGAAAACATGTTACATCAAACACGAATAACAATACATATGCAAAATTTTTTCCAATATTTTTGTACAAATACTATTAAAAATTGTTGTGGTCTGAATATTTAGCCTAAAAACCAAAGTTTGCATGATTGCGAGTTTGTGTTTTGACTTTCATAGTAAAGGACACAACTCAGTATACTTATGATTTTTTTTTGCTGCAAACCCTTGTTACAAATTAGTAGATTTCTGTCACAACAAAATATATTTTGCTAAATTGTGGGCAAATATGAAAACTACAATCCGAGAGTTTTCCAATGATATATAGTTTGTCAAGATTAGTTCAGGTTTAGAGTAAGATATTATTGTTTTAAATATGTAATGGCAAACGTCCCACCTGTGGGACGGTGACAGTTAAGGGGTTTTAATGAAGCCCAAGTGCCACCTACAGGCCTATTATGTGAAATGTAGGCTGGCGAAATGGTGGCGTTAAAGGACTTTATTATATTACAATTTTTGATAATTATGCAGCATTATGAATGTGTGTGTCTTATGCTCATCAAGCCTACATTTATTTGATCAAACATACAGAAAAAAACGGTAATATTGTGAAATATTAGTGCAGTTTAAAACAATGTTTTTCTATTTTCATATATTTTAAAGTATCATTTTTTTCTGTGATGCAAAGCTGTATTTTCAGCATCATTGCTCCAGTCTTCAGTGCATGATCCTTCAGAAATCATTCTAATATGCTGATATATTATGTTGAAACAGCTGTGGTGCTTATTTTTTTATTATTTAAATGTGTATTTATTTATTCATTTATTTTTGGAACCTGTGATACTTTTTTGGGGTTCATTGATAAAAAGTTAAAAAGAACAGCATTTATTCAAAATAGTGATTTTTTTCTAACAATATTAATCTTTACTATCCCTGTTTCTATCAATTTAACAAATCCTTGCTGAACAAAAATTAATTTCTTTAAAAAAAAAAATAGCTCAAGCTTTTGAACGATAGTTAAAAAAGAACAGCATTTATTTAAAATATAACTTTAGTTTTATTTTAAATAAATGCTGTTCTTTTTTAACTTTTTATTTATCAAAGAATCACAGGTGAAAAAGTATCACAGGTTTCCAAAAACCTAATTTCTTTAAAAAAAAAAAAAAAAACTGACCTCAAGCTTTTGAATGGTAGTATATATTACAAAAGCTATATTTTAAACAATGCTGTTCTTTTTTTAACTTTTTATTCATCAAAGAATCCTGAAAAAAGAATGGCAGGTTTCCAACTTTGATAATAAATCAGCATGGCATAAAATGTATTTTGAAAAGTATATAAAAATTTTGATCAAATAAATGCAGGCTTGATGACCATAAGTGACTTCTTGCAAAAATATAAAATAGTAATGTATCCAAACTTTTGACCTATATATATATATATATATATATATATTTAT
>NW_015645613.1:75492-78830 GCF_001515625.1 Sinocyclocheilus rhinocerous | reverse complement strand
AAATACATGTAAATAGTTTCAAAATATATACTGTATGTATGTGTATTTAAATGTACATAATAAATATACACAGAACACACACATATATTATGCAAACAAAAACTCTTATTTTGAATGCGATTAATCGTTTGACAGCACTAATATATATGGTTGTATCTCAGGGGGATACAAAATGGTGCATATAAATAGAGCAGTACTTCAGCCAGAGAGAATCACTCTTCAGATGCTCTTCATCAACTCCAGGTTGGTAAGATTATTCATACTTAAATTTGTGTCTCCAACTGATTACATTCCTGATTATACACACAGGTGATTATATATGTTTGTTGTTTAGTTTAGAAATGATACAACACTTTGTTAAAACTGGAGAAAAAAAATGTGCATGATGTTAATTATTTCAAAATTCACATTTTAATTAAAAAATGCTTGACATTAAGCCTTGTCATGTGCTTGTCCTTTGGACAAGTAAATCGGTCACTTGCCCGAGTAAAAATAGTTACTTGTCCAAGATTTTTGGTGTTGGAAGCAATATTCTTATCAGTTTTCTATCATATTTTACATACTTAAATCAGCATATTTTTAAATCTGCCTATTTACCCAAAGTCGTTATTTACCTGACCTTAACATTTTTTTAAAATTGCTAGATGTATGTGTCATCTTTCAAGTCAAATTCTTGCATTTGATCAAAAAATTTAATTATAATAAAACACTAACTGGCTGTTACAATCAAATCATTTAATACTTTGAGATTAAGTTAGTCACTTACTGAGTGATTCATATTTGAAATGATTCATTCAGAATGCTGAATAATTCAGTTGCGTTGAGATTGAGAATGCACAATAGTATCGTTTTTGTTCAAATTACTTTTGTATAAGAAATTAGTTTACATTGGCAAAAGTCAATTACACGATTTTTAAAACATAAATATTATTAAATAACAGTTTTTTAAATTTACTACTGCAAGCACTGCCATTTTTATCTGGTTCGGTGTGAGCTGCAGCGGTCACATGGTACAAGCTGTAACGCTCAAGGTGCGTTCACTTTACCTCGTAATTCATGAAATTTCAAGATTCCAGCTTGTAAAAAGCATTCACGTCCTCCTACAGCTCGTTATTACAGCTTGTAGGCTTTGAGTTCCCTCTCAAGCTGTCTCGAGACACCGCGGTGCTACTGCTATGGGGATATATACCTTCCCTTCTAACCTTTCCTGAAGTCTTATTGGCTCATGGCAGTCCAATTGACTAGCCAAATGAAGTGAAGCATGCATCGTATACAAATACTCGCGAGGCAGTATAAAAGGCGATGTTCACGCCAATTGCGTCAGAATCGTCTACTCTACCTCCCAGTGACGAGAGCGTCGTCTTGCCGCTCCGCCAACCCCAACGGTCACCCCCTTCCCCAGTCTCCTTCCCCGGGGACTGCTTCCACCACTACTCTCAGTAAACTACTAGTTTACTACTAGTTAAGTTAGTTTTCTGTCGAAAAATGGCATCTGCCCTCACTGCGGATGCCATTAAGGATCTGCACTGATGGCGACGAAGTGAGCAGCCCAGGCTGTGGGTAAGGCCATGGGTTTTATGGTCATCCTTCAGAGGCACCTATGATTAAACCTAGCTGACCTCGAGGATGCTGACCGTATTCTACATTCACGTGATTTCCTGCTCAAGCCATTTAATCATTAGCATTTTGAAATATCGTTTTTGTTCAAATTACTTTTGTATAAGAAATTAGTTTACATTGGCAAAAGTCAATTACACGATTTTTAAAACATAAATATTATTAAATAACAGTTTTTTAAATTTACTACTGCAAGCACTGCCATTTTTATCTGGTTCGGTGTGAGCTGCAGCGGTCACATGGTACAAGCTGTAACGCTCACTTCACCTCGTAATTCATGAAATTTCAAGATTCCAGCTTGTAAAAAGCATTCACGTCCTCCTACAGCTCTTTATTACAGCTTGTAGGCTTTGAGTTCCCTCTCAAGCTGTCTTTAGACACCGCGGTGCTACTGCTATGGGGATATATACCTTCCCTTCTAACCTTTCCTGAAGTCTTATTCGCTCATGGTAGTCCAATTGACTGGCCAAATGAAGCGAAGCATGCATCGTATGCAAATACTGATGAGCTCGCGAGGCAGTATAAAAGGCGATGCTCACGCCAATTGCGTCAGAATCGTCTACTCTACCTCCCAGTGACGAGAGCGTCGTCTTGCCGCTCCGCCAACCCCAACGGTCACCCCCTTCCCCAGTCTCCTTCCCCGGGGACTGCTTCCACCACTACTCTCAGTAAACTACTAGTTTACTACTAGTTAAGTTAGTTTTCTGTCGAAAAATGGCATCTGCCCTCACTGCGGATGCCATTAAGTGATGGCGACGAAGCGAGCGGCCCAGGCTGTGGGTAAGGCCATGGGTTTTATGGTCATCCTTCAGAGGCACCTATGATTAAACCTAGCTGACCTCGAGGATGCTGACCGTAAAGTGCTGCTGAATGCTCCTGTGACTCCCTCCGGCCTCTTCAGTGACGCCGTGGAGTCCATTATCGAGCGCTTCGCAGAGGCTCAAAAGAGCGCCAAAGCCATTTGTCATGTGATGCCAAGGCGCGGCTTCCAGCAGCAGACGGCGAGATCCAGGTCCTTGTTGGCACCTGGCACTTCGTAATGGAGGGATAACCCTAGGCCAGGGATCCTCAAATCTGGCCCACGAGATCCACTTTCCTTCGGACAGCGTGGGGCCCCCAGACCTCCAGGAGGAGCTAATGAGGGTTCTGTCGAAGGCTGTCCAGGAGTTGGAGCTTACCTGGAGTCCTCCAGAGGAGCCTGCCAAGAGTAAGCTCGACTCCTTGTATTTCAGGTCCACCCAGAAAGCTGACTTGAGGCCTTCGGCCCCCTTCTTCCCTGACGTACACAAACAGCTTGTGAAAACGTGGTCTGCGCCCCAATCAGCGCACGTCAACTCTGCCACACAAGCCATTTTTCCCACCTGGATCGGAGGCCCACCCACGCGTATGTGCGCTCTCCCCCCATCGAGGAGACCGTCGCTGCGCACCTGTGTCCTGCAGAAGCCAAGACCCTAGGCTCGGACATCAGCCTCCCCTCGAAGCCATGTAGGACCACCGTCCACCTCGCTAGTAAAGCATACGCATCTGATGGCGAGGCGGCTTCCCCGTTGCACGCCATGGCGGTGCTGCAGGTTTTCCAGGCGAAGCTCCTGCAGGCGGCGGAGGGCGGAGCCCTCACGGTGGAGGCCGTTAAATTATTCCGGGAATCTCGCGCTGGCTTCTCGGTGTGATAGAGCGTGGGTATACCCTTCAATTCAGACGCAGACCACCCCGTTTCAATG
>NW_015645613.1:70690-73985 GCF_001515625.1 Sinocyclocheilus rhinocerous | reverse complement strand
GTCTCCGGTTACTATCGTAACCTCGGTTCCCTGACAGCGGGAACGAGACACCGCGATGGTCGCCGTGCTCGCTTGCCTGATCAGCAAGCAGTGTTCAGTGTCAGATTCTGACGCAATTAGTGCGAGCATCGCCTTTTATACTGCGAGCTTATACCTCGCGAGCTCATCAGTATTTGCATATGATGCATGCTTCGTGTCAATTTTCCAGTCAATTGGACTGGCGTGAGCCAATAAGACTTTAGGACAGGTTAGAAGGGAAGGTATTCCCCATAGCGGTAGCACCGCAGTGTCTCGTTCTGATCTCAGGGAACCGAGGTTACGATAGTAACCGGAGACATTCTCTAAGCGTTACGGCTTGTAACACGAGACCGCTGTACCTCACGCAGCAGAAGTAAAATGTAGATAAGCATTTATTTAGTAATATTTATGTTTTAAAAATCATGTCATTGACTTTTGCCAATGTAAATTAATTTCGTAATACAAAAGTAATGTGAACATAAACGACAGACATGCAGTACGGAGTTGAAACGGTTAATTCCCAGTTCAAGGATGTGAACAGCTCCGAATATAACATCACGTGTTGTCATCTCAAGATTACGGGAATTACGCGTTGATGTAAATGCAGCATTAGAACTCCCAGCCTACAAGCTGTAATAACGAGCTCTATGAGGACGTAAAGGCTTTTTACAAGCTGGGATCTTGAAATTTCACGAATTACGAGGTGACGTGAATGCACCTTTAGCCCTTCAGAGTTTAACTTCAACCCTAATTAAATGCACCTGATTCAGTTAATGAAGCCCTTCAGGCCTATTTGAAAACTACAGGGATGTGTGTTTGGTACAGGGCTGGAACTAAACTCTGCAGGGCTGCGGCTCTCCAGGAACTGAGTTTGACACCCCTCTAAAAAGATTTTGAAATAATTGCCTAATATATTAACTCTAATTTGGTATTGCGTCTATCACCTTCAATGTCAAAATATTTCTGAGATGACCAATCAAATTAAAGTAAGCAGGCTTTATGCTCCCATAAGTATATTTTGACAGCAGAATTTTAGATTTGACAGCTGTTTTGTAATAGAAATAGAGTGTTTTCACCAACGTCACGATTTGGTCAGTTACCCGGATGCGAGGCCATTTTAGAGATACTTGGATGTTACAACAGCATAGATTGCATGGTTAATGTACTACTGAAGATGTTAGGTTTGGATGTTAGGTTAGGTTGGACGTTTCGCACTATGTAGTTCTAGGAACTAAGTTCTAGGAACGAGTCGCTAGGATAGTTCCTGGAAAACTCCTTTTCCCTGTGGACCGTTTTCCTGGTTGCGACGTCTTTAAGCGCAGCATTTACAAACATTAACAACTGGTGGATGAAGGACGCCGGTGCAATCGGAGATGTTAACCGAGATAAAGTGATAACGGAGAGGGAATGTAGACCTATAATTTATGTGAGTGAAAGAGCAAAACATGACAAATCTCCTTGACAACTTGCAGTGTTATGTATCATTGAGGCAAATGCCGTTCTCCCTATTTTCATGTTCATGGAGTAAATATGTTTACATGGCCTTTTAAAAATGCTGGGCGCCGGTGTTTCGTGTGCGTTTGGCCAATCGAGGTACACGTACATCACTGACAGTTCCTGTAGTGCTGGGTTAAACCGTAAAGTTACTCTGAAGTAGGAGCTATTTAGTTCCTGCAAGCGGTATGAACATGACAAAAAGCGGGTAACTTCCGCCAATGGCTCTAGGAACAATGAAAAGGTTGCTCCTGCTGTGAATAGATGGTAAAGATCCGTACGAGCTGGCTCCTTTGTCGTGTACTGATGACCCGACGATTCTGGTCAAGTCCGACCAATTAGTACAGCCCAAAACCCGACAATAATTGACCTTTTTCAGCAGCAATAATCAGCCAAAGTTCCATTCGGTTCAGTGGCATTGTTTACATTCAGTGCCTTCAATATGGCCGACTTCTGTATTGATGACGTGTCCTGAAAACATTCTATTTTTATTAACTGACAAAAATAATTGAGCATGCAAACTAATTAACCTTTGTCTAATTTTGCCATTTTGAACTGAAAATGGGCCTATATTTTTGTAATGTATAATGTAATATTTTGTAACTGTCAATGTGAGGGGACAGGAAACGGTAATAAAAGGAACATGCATCAAACATTGTGTTGCATCTGTCTGTTTGGCTCCACATACACCTGTATATAATTTAGAGCAGCTGAAGTTTATTTTGAGCAGGATCTCTGATGATTTCAGTCTGAACTCAGCAGTTTGAGCAGCACATTTCAGCTCTGATTGAGTCTGAATCTGTCATGCAGCTCCACAAAAAGGCTGTTTCCTTTATAGTTAAACAACCTCTTAATATTTCATCATAATATTGTCTATAAAGAATTATTTTTCTGTACATAAAAAAAATTCAGACAAGAATGCATATCAACAAAAATGTTTTTTTACAGAAGTGGTTTAATCTTTTCTTCAAAGCAAATGTACAAAGAATAATGCAAATGCCCTATTGAGCTGACCAATGCAAATGTGGAAAGAAAAACATTGTAGTATAGCTGATAACAATTTAAAGACTTAAAAGTCCATAGAGCCATAATAAATACAATACATATTTTTCAATATGCAGATACCGTGAACAAACAGAATCCTGATTTTCTGATGTCCATATGCTTTGTAAATTACATATATATTTGCTGACAGATTCTTTGCAGATCTTTTGACTTTGAAAGCAAATCACAAGTAAAGGCTGGAATAAACTATATTACATCTGTACAGATTTTTGCCCTGATTTGCAGTCTGGATGAGTCAAATCTCTTTGCCTTTAGTAAGCACCAGTCTGCAGACTTTAGTAAGTCAGAGTTGACAGATTTCACAGAAAATCATGTAGTGTAAGATAGACCTGTTTTTTTAGACTACAAATCCATCTAGTCAGAGGAGATCGAACATATTTGTTATTTTGAGCTGATTTTAGAACACATTGTTTACAATGTCATGCATCTCCTAGCAACAAGGCACGTGAGTTTGTTGTGTTCAGAATGACTGTCTGGTAGTGAGTGATCTTCAGTCATTTAGTGTAAGGCCATGTCCACACATACACGGGTATTTTTATAAACTGAGTTTTTCCTTCTTCCGTTTTAAAAAAAATCTCCGTCCACATGAAAACGCAAACGCATGCTATGAAGCACTGTCAAGAGCATGCCAAACCAACAGGTGGCGATATAATCTCAAACGTAAAGCCATGTTGGCCAATCAGAAGCCTGAAAAAGTCTCCAGTAGGCGGAGATAACA
>NW_015645613.1:64792-68292 GCF_001515625.1 Sinocyclocheilus rhinocerous | reverse complement strand
CGACTTACAAATGAGGACAATAGAAGCAATCAAAACCAACAAAAGAGCAATAATATGCAAGTGCAAGAGTATATTAGTATATTATTATAGTGTTATATTTCAATTTCACAAAGAAATGTGCAGCATTTTGTCCAAGCAATAAAAAAAGGACAAATTTAATTTATAATTTGTCTTAAATCTCATTTTGTTAAAAAAATAATAATCGTGAATCGAATCGAATCGTGAAATCAAAATCGTGAATCGTTACATCCCTACTGTCTCCATGATAACACTGCAACCAGAGTTTTTGAAAATCTTCACTCTTTCAGTGACCTGGTTCTGTGTTTGCGTGTGGACGAATGGCCAAACCGCGTAGAAAACGCTGCGGTTTTAAAAATAACCGCGTTCGTGTGGACAGGGCCTAAGATACCTAGTTCTAATCTGTAACCGTTTACAGAGTCAGTAAGTGTGTGATGCCTACAGTGTCAAAAATGTGTTCAGATTTTAAAAGCTGTGTAGTGAATTCCAGGCTTAACCAGTGTCATTAGGTGTTCTGCACACCTGTAGAGTTTAATCACATTTCACAGGGCCCTCAGCCGGCGTCGTTTTGTGTTTCCTGTGCTCAGTCTCCCCTTTCCCTCTCTAGCGACACAAAATCTGTGCAGACAATTGTATAACGTGACAGCCACAATCACAATCAGAGCCATCAAAACTACGACAAGCAGTGTAAGTGCCGATATCCAATTGCCTACAGGTGGAAGGGACAAGTAGGAAGAGAGCACATTTTTATTTTTACAATGTTTTTTCAATTTTTAAATTCACTGTTTAATAATTTTGTAAAGCTCCTAATGCCTGCTGTTTTACTTATTATGATGTTCAGCGTTATTAGTTTTGACATCTTTGTTGTCCAGTTTTCCCTTTGATTTTGTACTGTATTCTGTAGAGGATATTGAAAGGTTTACAGTAGTTTAGTTTAGTCATTCTGTTTAAATCATGATGTATAAAACTAATCTGGTCAAATGCTTTTAAAGTAATATTCCCATATATCTGAACTTCTCTCACCTGTGACTGTCACTGTGATCAAGATGTTTCCATCAGAGTCCAGAACTCTGTATGTTCCTGCATCTCTGGCTGTAAACTCACTGATGATCAGGCTTCCATCACAATCGGTCAGTTGATCACTCTGAACCCCTTGGCTTCTGCTCCAAACCTCCTTCCATTCTATATTAGTCTGATGCTGCACTTTATCAGCATTAGACAACAGAACATCAAACTCTAGCTCCTCTCTTATTTTCACAGAAATCGCATCTGAGGAGAAAAAGAAAAACACTTATCCTCAATCATTATTATAATAGTATCAATCATTCAAGGCCATAAGCATGTATTTCAGGGGACCAAATATAAAAATCAGCCATTGAAAAGCCTGTATTGGCATCTTAATATTAGATGGGACATGTCCCATTCAGTGTCTCTGCTGGTTGTAGTTCCACATTATTAAAACCCTCATTCGTCCCTCGGGTCATTTTGACCCGAAAATGATTTTCAAAAAAATTCAAAAAATCGTGTTGATCGTACCGGTCAAAAATTTCTTTACTTTTGTCACACTTGCACCGGGAACACACACAAAAAAATTGAGTGGATTTGAGGAGTTTAAATGGGTGCAATAAAAAAAGTAACAAAAATGTCCCTCGCGGGTCATTTTGACCCACATAGGAATGAATGGAATTTACGAGAAAACTGAATTTTTTTATTACATTCGATTTTTTTTTATATACAAAATCTGAGACAATCCAGTAAAGATTTATACCTAAACGAAGGGCTGAGACTACAGAATATCCCCAATGCAGAAAAAACATGCACAAACACGCACACACACATGCACAAACACACACATGGTACACACACTCCCATAGAACACATTATAATATTTGTAATTTTTCTTCTGGGATTTTTCCTTTTATTTTTACTTAACAGTTAAATTTGAGTGATGTGGTGGAGACTAATGAGTTTATATCATATTTATATTTTTAAAAATATATGATATATTTTCATATATATGAAATTGTGTGAATACATATGTTTAGGTTATAATTCAGGTAGATTTATTTTTTATACAAAATGTGGATTTTGTAATGTTTCAATATATATTTTAATCCATAAACAACCAAATTTAAGCCTTAAGATTATCTCATTTCTCATGTTTCACTTGTTTTGCTCATTTTAAATGCAATTGACCCTTCGCAGGAAGTTTGATTGACAGGCAATCTGACCAATCATAAAGTTGAATCTTTGAATCACCAGACATATTAAAGAGCCACAAAACGTATTTATTCTTTGAATTTCTTTAAAAATGACAACATTTGAAAGTGCAGACTTTGTTTCATACCAAAAGTAACCTGCTCTGTCTTGTCTGTTGGGGCATTACAGTTTGCTCCGCAATGTATTTTCCACTGCGTGAAAACATAATGTGTGGTGTGAGAGTGGATGGCTTGTCAGACATGGCAACAGTAACGAAGGGGGCAGGTCTCTGCAAAGGGTCAATTAATCATGCAATAAAAATGTCATACAATGGCATAATAGTATAAGACAAATGCATTTTTTTCTGGGCTTTTGACACTTTTAATGAATAAAAACATTGAAGAGGGAAAATCTATATATACATAATGTATTTTGGGCATTTTTAAACAAATGTATGTGTTCATTGCTATATGTATCATGTTAAACAAACAAATGAAACACAAGAGAAATTAAAAGTTACATTTAAAGATATTTTAGGCAAAAAGCACAAATAAGAAAAATAATAGAATTGGAAACATTATGTGCTTGAATAAATGCATTACCACTTTCTTTATGCTGTTTGCAAAGACAGCAGAGGAGAACATTAATGGAACATGTGAACCTGAAGTGATCATTTTATACCCTTGCATTGGTTATCATGACAGTCTCAGTTTCTGTGTTAAACACGATGTCATTTGGCACTGACGTTCTGTTCTTGTCTTTAGTCTTACACATCATGGCCAAGAGGATGATGCAGAAGACCAAGGCCAGGCCGTAACCTATTACCTTAAAATAAATAAAGAAAATAAATCAATTAATCAAAAACAAAATTAAACAACTGTATAAGTTATATATATGCATGTGATATGTATGTTAATGGTTTATGAACACAATTGTTTTTGTCAAAATAAATAAATAAATAAAGAATAGTGACATTTAATTGTTTAGGACAGAAATGAATATTTCCCTGCAAATTCTGTTGGAGAAACATGCCCCTTAAAATAATAAATAAATCTGTGTAAATTCCAAAATATTTTGGTTTGAAAGTTTGTCCACTGATCAGAGATTTGATTATCTACCTTCACTTAATGAAAACTTAATGAAAGCATTCTTATCATTAGGTCTTTCTGTTTGATTATGCTATATTTAATGATATTTAAAACATATAATAGATTATGAAATATTGTTTTATTTATTTATAATTCATGATTTCTAGGTACTGTGTTACAGATTTCTATATATAT
>NW_015645613.1:60909-63245 GCF_001515625.1 Sinocyclocheilus rhinocerous | reverse complement strand
AGTTTGATTGACAGGCAATCTGACCAATCATAAAGTTGAATCTTTGAATCACCAGACATTCTCTGAGCCACAAATCGTATTTATTGTTTGAATTTCTTTAAAAATTACAAAATTTGAAAGCGCAGACTTTGTTTCATACCAAAAGTAACCTGCTCTGTCTTGTCTGTTGGGGCATTACAGTTTGCTCCGCAATGTATTTTCCACTGCGTGAAAACATAATGTGTGGTGTGAGAGTGGATGGCTTGTCAGACATGGCAACAGTAACGAAGGGGGCAGGTCTCTGCAAAGGGTCAATTAATCATGCAATAAAAATGTCATACAATGGCATAATAATAGTATAAGACAAATGCATTTTTTTCTGGGCTTTTGACACTTTTAATGAATAAAAACATTGAAGAGGGAAAATCTTTGTATATAATGTATTTTGTGCATTTTTAAACACAAATTTATGCTATATGTATCATGTTAAACAAACAAATTAAACACAAGAGAAATTAAAAGTTACATTTAAAATATTTTAGGCAAAAAGCACAAATAAGAAAATGAATAGAATTGGAAACATTATGTGCTTGAATAAATGCATTACCACTTTCTTTATGCTGTTTGCAAAGACAGCAGAGGAGAACATTAATGGAACATGTGAACCTGAAGTGATCATTTTATTCCCTTGCATTGGTTATCATGACAGTCTCAGTTTCTGTGTTAAACACGATGTCATTTGGCACTGACGTTCTGTTCTTGTCTTTAGTCTTACACATCATGGCCAAGAGGATGATGCAGAAGACCAAGGCCAGGCCGTAACCTATTACCTTAAAATAAATAAAGAAAATAAATCAATTAATCAAAAACAAAATTAAACAACTGTATAAGTTATATATATGCATGTGATATGTATGTTAATGGTTTATGAACACAATTGTTTTTGTCAAAATAAATAAATAAATAAAGAATAGTGACATTTAATTGTTTAGGACAGAAATGAATATTTCCCTGCAAATTCTGTTGGAGAAACATGCCCCTTAAAATAATAAATAAATCTGTGTAAATTCCAAAATATTTTGGTTTGAAAGTTTGTCCACTGATCAGAGATTTGATTATCTACCTTCACTTAATGAAAACTTAATGAAAGCATTCTTATCATTAGGTCTTTCTGTTTGATTATGCTATATTTAATGATATTTAAAACATATAATAGATTATGAAATATTGTTTTATTTATTTATAATTAGTGATTTCTAGGTACTGTGTTACAGATTTCTATATATATTTTTTTTTTTCAGTTGAAATATTTGGTGTGTTGTGATCTCTGTTTTATTTATTCTTTGACAAAACTCAGAACTTGTATGGAGCGGGATAAAAAAAAACTTGGTATTTACCTTTGATAGATTATTTATCCGTTGTGTGTCTTTATATTTTATTGTTGTCTCATTTCTTCCATTGCTTGATTCAGGTTTGCACCAACTCACACAATTAGGATGGATGTTGCTATCACAGGTGTACTGTCCATTCCAGGTTGTCGCGAGACATGCCAAATAATCACCATCAATGAAAAATATACAGAGCCACACTAGAGGTGGAATGAAGTGAATCATATGATAAAGACATTTTTCATACTTAGATCTTCTGCTGTCTGTTTGGAACTCTCCACCTCCACTAATTTTTTGTTCTTCAAATCTTAAAAATAGTGACAACATTATCCAACCAAAGAGGGCAGGCACAACCAAGATTAGTACTGCTATTAATTGGTTCCATCCAATGCTGCATGGGCATGCAAATTTTATACCCATAAACCCCTGAAAAGTCAGTAACAAAAAGCTCACTGGAGCAGCAGTCTTAATAATAACTTTGTTTTTGTACTTTTTGTTGTTTCTGCTTGTTTCACTGTTTGGAGAAGACATTTTCTGAAGTCGATGCACCACAAGTATCTCTGATGACTCTTTTTTTGATTGCTCCTGTTCTCTGCTCAATGGATTGTGATCCAGTCCACAAGATCCCCTGCAATGAACAAAATACTGGTATATTAGTCATTATTACTAGTAATAATTAGATAATAATAATTATATGAGCATATATAATTTATAATTATTATGAGCACACAAAATAATAGAATTGCTATTTTGGTTGTATGGTCAATACATTTGCAGAAAATGTATCACTAAAATAAATATTCTGTTGTGTTGCACACCGTTTCCAGGAAACATGTCGTTCAACCCGGAAACCGTAGCAAAACGTGCACCGGTTTGAGCTTGAACTTGCCCCTGCCTTCAGTTTCCACTATACTCTCTCTCACACATACATATATTCTTCTCTTACATTCACATATTTTCTTCAGACAA
>NW_015645613.1:60509-60785 GCF_001515625.1 Sinocyclocheilus rhinocerous | reverse complement strand
CAGAACAAGAGCTTGAACAAGGAGTTGTGTTGCATGTTCTGAAAGAAAGGGCCTGATTGTCATGTTACACGAAAAATGACACTTGTTACAACATCTTGGATCTCTGGAACTCCAGACATTGTTATTACCCTATTTTAAACTTTTAGACTATAGGCTTTCTAGACTAGGCCAACATAAAGTTTGTTCACAAACTTTGACCTCATCTAGAGCCCTTAAATGCATACCTCGTGTCTTTAGCGAACCGGGAGATCATTCACTTCCTTCTCCCTCCTTCCT
>NW_015645613.1:52096-59050 GCF_001515625.1 Sinocyclocheilus rhinocerous | reverse complement strand
CCCTTGCCTCTCAGCCCATTCCACCGAATAATCATTGTGTTTAAACATTCACACAGAAACTGCATAGCTAGATATTTCAAAAGTGCATCTGAAGAGAGAAATGGAGGAGTATATGTGACTATTGGGTGTTACATTTTCTTATTAAAAAAGCTGATGATAGTGAAACGGTAACACATTTGTTAACATTACTGAATGTGTTAACTAACTTGAACAATACATTTGTAACAGTATTTATTATTTTCGTTAATGTTAGTAATGGAAAATTAACCTTATTTTAAATTGTTTCCAGTGAAACTATAAAAATATAGGTGCTGCCTAAGTCACTTTATAAATTAAACACAATTAAACATCAAGAATAATTACATCTAGTATTCCTCCACCATTCGCTGTAGATGGCAGCAATGTTCTACTAACCCATTCTAATGTTATCACCATGAATTGAACTGAGAAACGTACATCTTTAAAGTGAATTTTACATTCATTTTACTAGTTTAATAAGCCGTCATATACAAATATTATTAAATTAGCCAATTTAAATTAAAAATACCATAAATCCCCAAATACTACACAACTATAGCGTAAAAATATTAAAACGTGTTGTCATATTACACAAAAAATGACACTTATGTTACAAAATCTTGGATCTCTGGAACTCCAGACATTGTTATTACCCTATTTTAAACTTTTAGACTATAGGCTTTCTAGACTAGGCCAACATAAATTTTGTTCACAAACTTGTACCTCATCTAGAGCCCTTAAATGCATAGGCTACCTCATGTCTTTAGCGAACCGGGAGATCATTCACTACCTTCTCCCTCCTTCATTTTTTAAAGTTAGACATCAACTTTCTTAGGCTATTCCTCAATATATGCATTATAAACAATATAACAAGAAAAAAAAATAATACCTGTTTTCTTTCTTTCTTTTTTTTTTTGTTGTAAAAAAATGTATAGGGTCACTAGAAGTATGTATATTTACATATCTGATGACTCAATAAGTGCAGTGCATCTTTATTCCTTGAGGTGGCACTGTTTGATACACAATGACGACGTGATGTTTCACTCATAATTACCGCAGGCATAAAACAAAAGATTATCATAAGCAAAAATTGAACTGGTTTGAATGGCTTGACTGCAGAGCAATTAGGTACGCAGTTAAATATAAATGTCACTGTTGTTTGATGGTGGATGTGGTGAATAAGCTGCCAGTGATCAAAATATTGATTTTGAAGTAACTGAAAATGATAGTTTTGAGAATATGAGGCAGATGCTGGATGTACTGGGGAAGTGCGCTCTGACGATGACAGCGATGGTAAAAACATCTGCTCAAATTGAACCCTTCCAAGTTTAAAAAGGTAACGAAAAATGCTTTATTTTATTCTTCTGTAATTGTTCGTAAAATATCAAGAGTTTTTTTTTTGTTGTTGTTATTGCAGCAGTTAGGCCTAGAGATTCGGCCGTGCTGGATTGGTATGGGCCTCTAAAGACACGATGAAGCCTAATAATGATTGCCGAAACATTCATGCATTTAAGGGCTAGTTTATTTATATGATCATCATCATTCATTACATCACATTACTGGTGTGTCCCAAATCGCATACTTATGCTTTATTCTATGACGTTTTGTAGTATAAATAGTGTTAGTAGTGCGTTCACACTGAAAATTCCAAAAATAAAAAGTGCACTTTAAATACCCAGATGATGCACTTAAATAACCGAAAAAATGAAGTGTGGAATGTTGGACACTTCATGCACTCAATTGTCGCAGCTTTAATTACGTACCGAAGGGGGAGGGGCTATCAGACTCTGATTATGAATGACAAAATAACCTTATATAATTCATACTATACATGGTTGAGTACATAATGCAGGTACATAGTGTATGAGTGCATAGTGTATAGTGCATAATTTGGGATGCAGCTTATGTCTTTGTACCGTTTTTCTTCTCTTATTTTTTTTCTTCCCTGGGTACCAGAGGGCTTCTGTCTTTTTGACATAGTGATAATTTATTAGTGAACATCTATCACAATCAGGTAACTGATGTATGTGGAAGTGCGGCTGCGCGGGGGAAGATTGATCATGCGTCGAACCAAGGAGAGCAATAAAATAGTTATGTTTCTGTGGGACGATAGATTTTTTTTGTGATATTTTAAATTTATAGTATTGTAGTAGTATTGGTAACAAAAAAAAAAAAAAACTTCACTCATTTCACCAACCCTAGCATTTGCCTATTCCGCCTATGCCATAGCCGGCCCTGGTGCACGCCACTGAATGATACGTTCATTTTAAACATGTTTACTTGTTTCCTTGGCAGGTTTAGTTTTACACAGAGCAAAACAAAACTTTAATAACACAAAATTAAATGAATCAATCTCATGCATGTCTTTTTGTCATGCGTCAAACGTTTAAAGGGGTCATATGATGTTGCTTTAAAAGAACATTATTTTGTGTATTTGGTGTAATGAAATGTGTTAATGCGGTTTAAGGTTAAAAAAACACATTATTTTCCACATACTGTACATTATTGTTTCTCCTCTATGCCCTGCCTTTCTGAAACGCGTAGATTTTTACAAAGCTCATCGGTCTGAAAAGCGAGGTGTGCTCTGATTGGCCAGCTATCCAGTGCCTTGTGATTGGCCGAATACCTCAAGCGTGTGACGTAAATGTTACGCCCCTACCATACTGTGATGCCCTGTCCGGCCGGAGCGATGATTCAAAAACATGAAAACCCATTATAAATGAGGCATTCGTTGCATCCAGTGGGGATGTAATTATGGATTATAATGACTTATAATGTATTTTTACGCATTGCGTTGCATCGCGCTGCGTAAACATAAAACCATGTCTGCATTTGTGATCGGAGAAATGACAAACAACAAGCACTACTCTACACTGCCCAAAAACTCGCTTTAAATATATAAAATATAATTTACAGATCTTCTTTATGCACCAAGAGCTTGTAACACTCTAAAGAGAAAGGAAAAATTGAAATCGCATCATATGACCCCTTTAACAGGTAAGCTAATTATGACCCAAAGGGCGTTCGATGGCTAAAACGAACACACGTATATCACTTCCAGAGAGGGAATGTTTCCTCACTAATGTTAAGAGGGGTGTGACTGGTTATCCCTTTGTCTCTAGGCACAGACTGATCTCTCTAAAGTTTAGTATAATTTTGCATGATTTCCGGTGACATGATTTTGTGAATTAGGCTATGTAGGCTATTTAATAATTTACATATGAATAATTAACATTAACTGACGTTTTTGAAAGAACGCCTGTTACTGTGACAGTAACATTCACTGAATGAGATATTTAATGAAATCACAGCCTTTTAAAGTTTAATCATCACATTAAGCCATATCACAATTCTTGACTTTCCATTCATCAAATTTAAGACCTCTTGAAATCATAATTAAGTACTTTCTTGTACCATTTAAGACTTTTAATGGCCTTAAATTTAATGCAACTAAATTTAAGACTTTTTAAGGACTCGCTGATACCCTGATTTTTAATTCTTACAAAAATTAAATTTTTAATTTAATTTAATTTGTTTAGCTTTTCTCAATACACATTCTTTCAAAGCAGACTGACAAAGAATAACACAAATGCTCTATTAAACAGACAAAAGCAACAGTGGAAAGGAGAAAATCTCCAGTAGATGATGAAGACACTATAAGAAGCTTAAGAATCTTGCAAAGGCCATATTAAATATACATAGTAATATGTAAAAATAAAATAATACAAAATATACATGCATGCACAGGCTTCATTCTCAGTTTGGCATAGATATGCATGATAACATTTTTTTTTTACTGTGAATACTTTCTTTTTTCTTTTCAAACAATAGTTGATGAATTCAAAAGTAACAATAATAACTAGTTGATGATTTATGATTGGTAATCCTTCAGTTACCAGTCTATAGGTCACTTTAACTGTGAGTGCTGGTGTACGGCTGCAGTGCAAATGCTCATATGTTTTGTAAATTACACATAAACTGCAGAAATATGTTGACAGAATCCTGTTGCTTCTGAAAGCATAAGTAACCGGTGGCTTCACTGGGTTCAGGGCCCCATACAATTTGGGTCCCTTAGTATGACACTCTCTTCTTCAGAAATTGCTTCTTGATGACAGGAAGCATAATCAAAGCCAGAACCAGCAGAACTATAGTCAATCCAACAATCATAATCCAAAACCAAACAGCTAGAAGGGGAAGGTGGGAAGAGAACACATTTTAATGTTTGTTTTTTCTTTTTAAACTTGACTGTTTAAAGATTTTGTGAAGCTCTCAATGCCTCTTGATTTACTTACAGTGTTGTCTTGTGTTATCAGTTTTGTCATCATCGGTATCTGATTCTGTAGAGGATATCAAAAGGTTAATCACAGTTTAGCATATATTTGCTGTTCAAATCGTGATGAATAAACCTCAGCTGTCCACTTATTATACAAATAATATTTCCACATATCCACTGATCTTCTCTCACCTGTGACTGTCACTGTGATCAAGATTTCTCCTTCATAGTCCAGAACTCTGTATGTTCCTGCATCATTGGCTGTAAACTCTTTAATGCTCAGAGTCCCATCAGTGTCGGTCAGTTGATCGCTCTGAGCTCCGTTGCTTCTGCTCCAAACCTCCCTCCAACTTGTTTTGTTTCTGGTCCAGTGCACAACTTGTTTAGCATTAGAAAGAACATCTAACGTGCTCCTCGCCTGTTTTCACAGAAACCTCATCTGAGGAGAAACAGCATAAGCATATATGTAAGACCGGGGGAACAAATGTAATCATTTATCAGTGGATAAAATCAGCCAATATTCAGATTAATCTGAATATTAGTGTCCCGTTCAGAGTCTCTGCTGGTTACATGGTTATCACACAATTATTAAAGGAAATCCAGAAAGCAGAT
Organism: Sinocyclocheilus rhinocerous; assembly: GCF_001515625.1. Lineage (NCBI taxonomy): Eukaryota > Metazoa > Chordata > Actinopteri > Cypriniformes > Cyprinidae > Sinocyclocheilus > Sinocyclocheilus rhinocerous. The sequence goes on along the minus strand of NW_015645613.1, from coordinate 54,147 downwards.
GCTGGTAGTTTGACCAGTTTTGACTTTACCATGAATATGAAGTTGGTACGTCCTGATTTGTCGCCTCAGCTTTGTCTGATCATTATTGTAATAGACATGCAAAAAGTACGTCCCAGCATCACTGAAGCTCAGATCCTTGAAGACGACGTCACAGTTTCCGTGTTTAAATACTCGTCCACTACATTCTTCAGTCTGACAGACAGGGATGTTTTCTGACCCATTGTTTAAACTAATATCAGAAATCTTTTTGGTCTCAAATTGACATGGCAGTGTGACGTTGTCTCTCTTTTTTCCTGACACAGATATAGTGCTGGTTCCTACAGGCGGGGCTCCTGCAAACACAGATTCATTCAATACAACGTATCAATACTAAAAAATACATGTGGTGTCTGTGTTTATTCTCTGTAATCAGTGGCATCATAAAATATTCTAGGAGAGTTATTTTAATTTAGTCAATTGTATTTACTTTTGCTAAAGACGTTTCACTGTCCAAGCGTCTTCAGCAATTGTGAACTGATGGAGTTTCTTCAATATTTAACATCAGAAATGCCTGTAAAGTTTAAGGTTGTTGGTTCGAGCCATGCATGGGCTATTTCTCATGAAAATGAAATTATGCAATATGCAGAAACATTACAGTATGAACATGTGTCTAATGTGTCCCTGCTGATTATTTCCACTTTCATGAGTTCAGAACTGTTCATCTTATGAGTCAGTTTTGTGTCTTATTGGTCTTTCAGAGTTCACAAACAGGCCTCATTCATGACAAAACAAAGCTAAAGCAGATGCGTCAGTGCAGCTGAAGTGAATTCATCAACATCCCAGACCAAATTTCTCATGAAAATGAAATTATGCAATATGCAGAAACATTACAGTATGAACATGTGTCTAATGTGTCCCTGCTGATTATTTCCACTTTCATGAGTTCAGAACTGTTCATCTTATGAGTCAGTTTTGTGTCTTATTGGTCTTTCAGAGTTCACAAACAGGCCTCATTCATGACAAAACAAAGCTAAAGCTAAAGCAGATGCGTCAGTGCAGCTGAAGTGAATTCATCAACATCCCAGACCAAACCATATTTATTAATAGATTAATTAATAACTGCATAGATAAGTCAGTGTTGTCATAGTGTGTGATGATTTAATATGCTGAGAAAACTCTACCATCAATCCATTAATATCAACAAAATATCTTAACTAACCAGAAGAGAAACAATTGACTAGAATAACTCGTTTTAGAAGTTTACACAATTTATGAACAAAAATGACACTGACCGCTCTGATAGATGAAGCAAAACAGCAGCAGAAGAAGATTGAAGCATCTGAACCTGATGAGAATACAGACAGCTGTTATGAGACAGATACAGACACACATCACACAGAGTTTAATACAGCGATAAAATACTTCTCTGAGTGATAAAATACTACATAACTGACCACAGTCAAAACATCCAGTTTCAATTTTATTTAGGGATTTATCACATGTGGGTCTTATAAGAAACATCAAACTATAATCTGAATCTTTGGTTTTATGTATTTTATAGATGTTCAGTGTAATCATCCAACTCAACATGATCCGTCAAACCCAAATGTTTAATGGACACAAACAGTCAGAGAAATTCAGTAACCTGCTACCAAGAAATCATTTGATTACAAAGAGTAAACAGTGTAGAACAATTGAATAATTACATTAATAATTCCACCGATAAAACCATCAACATCATCTTTGTTCATCAGCATAATGATAAACATGTTAGCATCATTAGCAGGTTAACAGGGAAACCTTTTCCTCAAACAAACAACACTACTGCTACAATAACACAAAACACACAAATCTTTATTTAAAAGAATAAAAACTTACATTGTAAAAGTTCTGCATGAGTTTTACGTTCTGGTTGTCTGAATTTCATAAACCACTGCACATTTAGCGAGAATTAAGTAAAAACAAAACCGAAAGTATCATTCCCACAGTTGAGAGCTTTTAGTTTTTCAGAGATAAAATGGTTGGAGTCTCAAGGATGATTATGATTGGTCTTTATTGCCCTCTGCTGGTTA
>NW_015645613.1:49485-51870 GCF_001515625.1 Sinocyclocheilus rhinocerous | reverse complement strand
TACCAGCCCGCTTTACATAAATACTAAATGCAGATACAGTTCAGTCAGGACCTCTTAAGTCAAAAAGAAAACCATAGACAACCCTTTAAGGCCAGTTTTATTGGCATGTTTTCTAAGGTTACATTTGGCGGCATGGCTTTGTTCCAAGTTTCCTTTCCTTTTCATGAGCTCCATGAAAGTCAAGACAGGGAAACAGCAGCAGTTTCAGGGGTGACCCTCCTATTTTAAGAACAGGAGAGCAGCACAAAACAATCCCCAGAACAGAGCATGCAACAATGACAACAGAATGACATTAAGTTAAACAGAAGTTAGAGGAGGAGATGGGGAGGAGGTGGGTTGCAAACAGCGTACAGAGGAAGCAGCAAAGCAAGCAGACAGAAGCTGTGTTTAAGTAAGCCGCCCTGTTTGAGATTTGTCAATTGAGTGCTTAGGAGTCGGATCAGCTGATAGGGGCCGGGTTTGAATTGTCCCAATCTGCTGATAGCAAAGCTTGACTACGAGGCCTGCCTGAACTAACGCAGAATGCTTGATTTAACAAACAGAGGTAGGGGTCCTGCCCAAAACTGAAAATTAAAAATATATTGCAGAAATATGTTGAATCTTCTGCAGATCTGTTGGCTCTGAAGGCAACTTTACAAGTAACAGCTAGAATAAACAACATGATTTTTGTAAAGATTTTATTCCCCGAGTTGAAGTTATTTGCCTTCAGTCAGTGCTATGGTGCTAGTCTTTGGTCAGTCATTTAGAGCTGACAGATTTCACAAATAAATCATGTACTGTATGATGAGCACAGACTGATTTTTATTTTAGTTTAAGACTTTTAATTCCATCCAGTCCGAGGGTATCACGTGTGTGATATTTAGAGCCAGTTCTTGAACACATATTGTTTATAACAGTTTATAAAGTTGTTAAATGTGTGATGTTTACAGTGTTAAAAATATGTTCAAGTCGTGTGGTGAATTCCAGCCTTAAGCAGTGACGTCACGAGGTGTCCTGCACACCTGTACAGTTTAATCAGGCTCCGCCGGGCCCTCCACAGTCATCATTATGGGCCCTCAGTGTTTCTGGGTCTCTCTCTTTTCCTCCTCGAGTGACACCCAGCAGCTAACCTCTGTGCAGAATTTTTAAATTCACTGTTTAAGATTTTTGTAAAGCTCTCGGTGCCTCCTGTTTTACTCACTACGATATTTAGTGCCATCAGTTTTGTCTTTATCAGTGTCGTGCAGTTTTTGCTTTGTTTCTGTACAGAATATTAAAAAGTTAGTCTCACAGTTTAGTATTAATTAGCTTTTTTAACATAATATTTCTAGGATCTTTACTTACAAGAGGGGACAGGGGATAACTTACAAGAAATGTCCAAAAGAAAAGGATTAAAAAATGTTATACATCCTTTTTACTTTCTTACATATTTTAAGGCCTCAATAAATGTAATGCTTTAGTTTGAATTTAATGTTCGTTTTATTATTAGTCTGTTTTAGTTTGTGTACATGGTATTTCACCTTCAAATAAATCACCAATTTTTTCTTAAAAATCCTATTTTTATGCAACAAAAATACATCTTTACCAGAGAGTCGAACATTTAATTTTGTAAATTTAAATATTAGATATTCAATATCGATTGAATATCTATTTACAACTGGGTAAATACACATTCATAAAATAATTGTTTTATGGATTCACAAAAAATAATGTATTCACAAATATTAAATCAATGTTCAAATCATAAATAAAAAAAATCCTGAAATTGTATCATTTATGTCATGATGGAAAATAGCAATAGATAAATATTCTGATGTCGCTTTATGGTATTTTTGGGGTTAAATTATGTTTTATGCAGACATATTTTGGGTCACCGTGAACAGCAATCTATTGAAAATATCAGCAAAAGTATAAAGGAAACGCCGTTATAACGGCGTCTTTACATCCACTTTGACCGCTCCCAGCACCCATACCGTAATTGCGTGATTAGCAGCCAAAAAAAAAGTGTGGCTGGCTTGATTTTCAGTGATACGAGGCCTCCCACGTCATCCTCCCAACCATCTACCGCGGAGGCTAAAGGTACTGTTATTTCACCCTTTTTAAGTTCGTTGAAGTTGTGTTCCCACATCGTTAGCAAGTTTGGATCGCTAAATCTTGAATGACTGACTGTCAACTGTTGAATGAATGAGTGTCACGTCCCGCTTGTTTACTCCGAACCGGAAGATGCTCCCACTTTTGACACTAGGCCTCATGGGGCGTAGGAAACTTGTGGATAGAGCATGTGGCCTATAGCACTACAGTAAAATCCCAGGACACCCCTAGTCCGAATGTTCACTGCTATTTATTACTCAGCATTGTCTGGCATGAATATCCATTCATTCATAAAGAGACAGCAGCGATTCTAGA
>NW_015645613.1:46013-49297 GCF_001515625.1 Sinocyclocheilus rhinocerous | reverse complement strand
CTAGATGAGCTAGATGAGCCCCAGAGACAGATCCCCTGTAAAGACCTTGTCTCAGACGACCACCGGGACAGAACCAGATGGTTTTGGTTCCTTGCCGCTGTCGCCTCTGGCTTGCTTAGTTGGGGACACTTCATTTCCAGCGATATCGTTGACATGATTGCAAAGATACTATTTAAACTGAACTGAGCTGGATGATGACATCACTGAATTGAATGATGAACTGTCTTTAACTGAAAAATGAGTGTTTACTATTGTCATTTTGCATTATTGACACACTATTTTCCTAATTAATGCTGTTCAGTTGCTTTGACACAATCTGTATTGTTAAAAGCGCTATATAAATAAAGGTGACTTGACTTGACTTGACATGTACATATGGCAGAAATGTACGGAAAAATAAATTAAAGACGTAATCAAACAGACAGTGAACACTATTAACAGCAATTATTATATGATGCAATGAAACTTATAGCAAAATTTGGTAGTTCTGCATGTTGTTTCAGGGTTGGCATCATAACAACATCTGCCAATAAACAATGGCAGACAACAGTTGCACAGGGAACATCACGGCATACAACTTCTCAATCAAAGGAAAAGCAGGCTGTATACTATGATGCAACTGGTCAGAATCCACCTGATGGTATACTTACCATCATGCATAAGCATAAACCACAACTGCCTTGCTTCAACAACAGCATTCAATGTCATTGCCACCAAGAGATATTCCCATATTTGATGGGGATTCACTTCAATACAGAACCTTTATAAAAGCTTTCGAACAAGGTGTGGAAGGAAAGGCCAGCAAAGTAGATTGTTTGTACTATTTAGAGCAATTTACTCGTGGGCAGCCACGAGAGCTGGTGCGTAGTTGTCAACACATGGCTCCTGAGCGTCTTTTACAGGAACACTTTGGAAAGGAGTATAAAATTCATCATCCGCTTATACTCTGCAAAGATCAGCATATTTCTATGCTTATTCTGAAGCACGTGCATGAAAGTCTGGGTCATGGTGGACGAAGCCATACGTTATCCACAGTTACGAGGAAATTTTGGATTACTAATTCCCATTCGGCTGTCAGGAAGATAATTTCTGGGTGTGGCTTTCATAGACGCCATAATAGAAGAGCAGCTTCCAAAGGAGAGGATCCTTCCCGATCTACCACCGTTTACCAATACTGAAGTAGATTACTTCGGACCAGTGGAGTAAAGAATGGAAGAGTAACCTGTAAAAGATATGGAATAGTATTCACCTGTATGGCAAGCAGGGCAATTTATCTTGAGGTAGCAAGTTCACTGGAAACGAATGCATGTGTTAATGCATTATGACGTTTCATTAGCCGAAGAGGACAAGTGATACATCTAAGATCGGATAATGGTACCAACTTTGTTGATTCTTGCTACACCGAATCATGATAAAATTCAAGGAGTGTTGTCACTGGAATTCGTTGGAGCTTTAATCCACCAGCAGGTTCACACCATGGTGGTATATGGGAAAGAATGATAAGCTCTGTAAAAAAGGTTCTCAGCTCTGTTCTACATCAACAAAAGTTAGACGATGATGGACTTCACACAGTCTTTTGTGAAGTGGAATCCATTTTGAATAACCGACCAATTACCAAGCTATCGGACGATCCTAATGATCTGGAGCCTCTCACAACTAATCATCTTCTTCTCTTGAAAGGGAAACCAGCTTTACCACCTGGTGTGTTTGAACCTCATGACCAGTCTGCGAGAAGACGATGGACACAGGTGCAATATCTTTCAGATCTGTTCACTATTTTTCTGACTGGGTGGTCATTGTATTTGAATTGTTATGTTTAACATTAAAAATTAGGGGTCGGTGTGTAGGAGCCAAAATGTGTTTAATAAGGTGATGTGTTATTCTCATTTTTACCATTGAGTGGCACTGTGAACATTACAGAGATTTCAGTGTATATAGATAGCCTTCCTACTGCTGTAGGTAGGTGTCTGAACCGGAACGGCAAAAGGTTTTTGACCACAACAGCGCGAAAGGTGATGAACGTTTGTATGACTTTCTTTAGTGTATGTATTGGATACTAAATTGGACATTATGCACTCTGGGTGGTTTGTGGAGCCAATAAACTGTGTACGGTGATGCAACAGAAGAATGGTCTTTTCATTTCTAATGGAGGAAGTAAACAACGTACATCAAAGTAAGAAAGCACGTCAACCGAATTACTCCGGGATCAAACAACTCAGTAGCTTAAAATATTAGATTTAGCTCTTATGATTCAAATCCAGATTTTCATCAGCGACAGAAGCAAAAGCAAACGTCTGTCATGGTATGGGGTTGCAGCAGAGCAAACGGCATGGGTGACTGGAATATGTGTCAGGGTACCATTGACATGGAGGCATATATTGGGATTGTACAGAGATAACCCTCTAATGATGACCCTCTAATTCTAACACTTTCTATTCTATTTTAATTCTACTTTATCTATATTTATCTTTTTGTATTTTTTATTCTTTATTTAAAAAAAAAGCAACACACTAGCTTTCTATTTTTTTCTATTCTATCTACTTGTTTTTCTTTGTTTGTGTGTGTGTGTGTGTGTGTGTGTGTATGTGTGTGTATAATATATAAATACCTTGCTACGTGTACTGCGTTAGGCTAACCGAGACTTGTCATTTGCACTTATATATTGTTGCTCTTTTGTTAGTTTTGACTGCTTTTATTGTCCTCATTTGTAAGTCGCTTTGGATAAAAGCGTCTGCTAAATGACTAAATGTAAATGTAAATATATTCTGCCATCAAGATGACATCTTTAATGGGAAGTTCATGGCTATTACATCAAGACAATGCCAGCTCTCATTCTGCATGTGCTACAACAGCGTGGTTTCATAGACATGTGGATTATCTTACACACCAATAAATGAGCCGTCCTTCTGTGTGTTTAAACTGTACTTGTGTTCTCGTGTTTCTCAAGAGGCCACAGATATGCTGAGCATATCTGTTTCCTATAAAGTGAAACTATTTCACTAATGATGATGGAAAGAATCTGTGCTGATCATCAGGTTTGATCTGTTATGAATGAACTCATGAATTCATGTGATCCTGATATCAGTCAAAGGGAAAAAAATATTTCAACAATGTCTACTTTTTTGAAAAGAAATCAGCAAATTGTTTGCAAATAATGTTTACAAATAGAAATATAACTGTGTGTGTATGTATATACAGGTGCATCTCAATAAATTAGAATGTCTGGAAAAGTTAATTTATTTCAGTAATTCAACTCAAATTGTGAAACTCGTGTATTAAATAAA
>NW_015645613.1:44309-45740 GCF_001515625.1 Sinocyclocheilus rhinocerous | reverse complement strand
CGACATTCTAATTTATTGAGATGCACCTGTATATATATATATATCCAATGATTCAATGATTTATTTTCTAGCTGCTGATTCTGGACTTTTATCAATACTTACAGTGCCTTGCGAAAATATTCATACCCCTTCATTTTTTTCACATTTTGTTAAGTTGCTGCCTTATGTTAAACTGATTTAAATTTCCTTTTTTCCACATCAATCTACACTCCATACACCAAAATGGTAAAGCAAAAAAAATGGTTTTTAACATCTTTGCAAATGGTGTAGATTGATGTGGGAAAAAAAGTTATTTAAAGCAGTTAAACATAAGGCAGCAACATAACAAAACATGAAAAAAATGAAGGCGTATGAATACTTTCGCAAGGCACGGTATCTTAGTGCAGCATTTGATGCTGTTTCACACTCCATACTCTTAAGCAGATTGGAATCTATTGGAATTATTGGTACGGCTTTATGTTGGTTTCATTCCTATCTTACAGACTGCATGCAATTTGTACAACTCAAACAGTTTAAATCAAAATCTACTTGTGTTGTCACCGGTGTTCCACAGGGCTCTCTCTTGGGACCTCTTCTGTTTCTTATCTACCTTTTACCAATTGGCACCATTTTTAGGAAATATGATATTCATTTCCATTGTTATGCTGATGACACCCAACTTTATCTGTCTTCTAAACCTTCCTCAAAGTTTCCTCCTTCTGATCTTGTCGAGTGCCTTGATTAATTAAAAACTTGGTTTTCAAGTAATTTTCTCAAATTAAATAATAGTAAAACAAAAATTCTTCTCGTCTGCATCCTGTCCTTTCACTGAAGAGTACTGCTACTCTTGTGCATGCTCTTGTAACATCACAAATATTGTAATGCTTTGTTTTATGGGCTTCCTTCCAAATCACTTCACAAACTACAGTTGGTACAAAATGCCGCTGCTCAAGTTATTACCAAAACTTCCATCTCTGAACACATCTCTCCTGTTTTACAAAATTTGCACTGGCTCCCAGTTAAATTTCGTGTAAATTTTTTAATTTTACTTTTAACCTATAAAGCACTCAACAACTTGGCTCCTTCATATCTCTTGGATCTTCTTCATATACACACTTACTCTTGTCCTCCCACGCATTAGGACAGCTTCCATGGGGTCACAAGCTTTTGGTTTTTGTGGCTCCCCTTTTATGGAACTCACTTCCTGTAGAAGTTCGCAATAGTTCAAGTCTTCCGGTCTTTAAATCTCGTCTTAAAACTTATTTGTTTAGGCAGGCTTTTATGTGATTTTATGTCTGTTTGTTGTATTGGCTTTTATTGTTTAATGTTATTGTTTTACCCTGTTTTATGGACTTTGTAAAGTGTCCTTGAGTGCCATGAAAGGCGCCTATAAATAAAATGTATAAATAAAATGTATAATGTATAATATATATATATATATATATATATATA
>NW_015645613.1:34208-39231 GCF_001515625.1 Sinocyclocheilus rhinocerous | reverse complement strand
GACTTTGTGGTGGCATTCATGTGCGTTCAACTCGTAAATACGATCTATCCGACATGACTTGAACGAACCATTAGAGAAAAATATTTATTACATAATGTGATTTTTTTCCCCCACTTTCACTTTTTTTTTTACTTCAATTAAAGTTAGATTTTTTTTTATTTTTTTTTTTATTAAAGAACAAATGGATAAACAATGCAGACTTTGATCATAATTTGAGAACAACTGTATGTATACACACAAAAAAGTACAAACTTTTTGAACATTGAAAATGTAATTTTATGTTTGTGCTTTTGGAAATGGGTCTTTAATTTATTATTTTGAATTTTAGTCTCTTTTTGAGCACAAAGTGTGTGTGCTTTTGGAAAAAATGCAGGTGTTTAGCTGATCTTTTTTTCTTTTTTATTATTAACATTTATCCATATCATTGTGTACCCACGTGGTATAGTTAAGACGTGTATGGAGGAATTACGGCATTGTGACAGTGCAACTCTCAGGAACGTTTAACATTGTGTGAAAACAATCCCGCACCCTGTTCAGATCTTGTTATATAGTACTTACAAACAATATTACTTTAACATGAACAGTTAGTATGTGACTATACCTTGAAACCAATAACGGTGTCTTTTGATAAGTGATGATAATAGTGCTCTGCTCTCTTCCAGGTTCAGTACTTCGTGGCTAAAGTAGCTGCGCGTTTAAACACAGTAGTTCGCAGCGCCATCTATTGGTGAAAAAAATCACTACATTATTGCTCCAGTAACCAGCAACTTTCTAGAGATAAAATGTTTTGTTTCTGTGTGTTTTGTAGTGTTTTAATTTTACACTGTAGTTTCCAGACGAAAGGACATGTAGTTTTGAATAAAAACGCCACATACCTTCACTCAGAGTGGATGCGAAAACAGGATGAAGAGGCTCCACTGGGTCGTAAAGGCGAGCGTGTCGGCCAAATATCTGAAATATATGTAAAATTTCCCCCAAAACTGTCGAGACGAATAAAAAAAGTGAGGAAACAGTTTTTTTATATACGTTTGAAATTGATCGGCTACAAAGGGCTTGTGTCGTTCGTCAAGAGTGCAGATAAAACAGATTAAAATATCAGTCAACAGGGGAGATGTACACATAGCCTACTCGTAGAAAAACAGCAATATTACTGTGTCAGGGCTTTTGCTACACTTTGTAATGAAAAGCAACATTACGCACAAATATTAATTTACCGCTGTATCTTCTGTCGCAGTTGCAAAGATAGACCATTGGAATTAAAAATTTTAACCCAACTGGTTGCGTTGTTATAGAAATAACCCAATAAACGTAGGAATAACCCAACAAAGCGACCCAACATGTTTAACCCAGATATTGGGTACAGTAAATAACCCAACGTTTTTAAGTGAGTGAACATCAAAGATCACACAACAGAAGTGCGCGCTCTCTCTCTCTCGCTCTCTCTCTCTGTCTCTCTCTCGCTCTCTCCCTACCGTTAAGTAACTTGTGCATTGTTTTACTTACTTGTTTTTGACATATCTGACCGAACTACAAACTTTCCAGTGATGTCTGTGAGAAAGATATATTCACTCGACAAGCTCGTGTATCTGCGCCGCCGCGCGCTCAATCCACTCAGCGTGCTTTTTTTATCAGCTCGCGCACTTCAGCTATACAGGCGTTAATACTGAATGTTTAATGTTATATTCATTGCATACATATACTTCGTAGTAGACATCCTTAACTCCTTTCTGCTGTCTGTTGTTCTGTTGTCGGTGTTTCTTTGTTTGAATATGGTGCTTATCACATGCTGTGTGGTATCGGTGTTTGGTATCGGGGCATTTTAACGAGTACGAGTACGAGTACAGGAGACCAGTATCGGGCCCGTTACCGATACCAGTATCGGTATCGGTGCATCCCTATTTTTTAGGATTACATTTACTCAGTTTAGTTATCAGTATACATGCACAACAGTAGTTAGGTAAATATTAGTTAACTTTTCAAGTAAAGTAAGTGCATTATACCAGGTTTACAGTGTAGGTCTGTCTGATCTTGTTTCATTCATTACACTGTTTCTGCTTTTTTTTTTTCTTTAAAAGCTTTTTTATCAGTCATTATGGCTTTATTGCTGTCATATTAAGCAGCACCTGTTTACTTTCCAAATGAAGAACTGTTCCTATAATGACCTGTCTTGCCAAACCAACATGCTCTCAGAAAATAACAGAACTTTCTGAACACTTCACTGAACACTTCAGAACTTTTCTGAACAGAACACTTATTTCCAAAAATTTTAGCCAGATTTAGATTTTTTCAGTAATCCAGTGGGTTTCATCTGAAACCTATTCAGAGAACGCTCTAATAATATTTTCAATGTTTTTGATTTAGTCTATAATGTCCTAGAATTCAATTAACAAAACGACCAAAGAACGAATAACAACAGTGAAGACAGTAAAGACATTTTATGGTGCATTTGGCTCCTCCTATAAAATAATCTGTGGAATGCATTGTCTAAATAAATGCATTAAAAGGAAATGTATTGGAGGGGTCACCCACATAAAAAAAGACTTATTTTATATTTACTCGTTTCAAGAGCATGACAAGACACAACACATTCCTGCATCCCAGTGCATGCACAGACCTCCGGAGGGGCAGGGGACAAACATCTTTGCAACATCTGAGAAATCTGTATGGAAATGTACCATTATCACGTTCCGTGTGTGTCTTCTGATCAGTTTTCTAGATTTATACTTAGTTCTTGCTTTCTTTGTTCCTTGCTCATTTAGTTTCCATGGTTTTTGATTAATTACGCCACACCTGTTTCAGTTCTCCCTGATTACTTTTCTAATACTTAAGTCCTGTGTTCTCCCCGGTCCTTTGTCTGTTGACTTACTTGTTTATAACACATTGGTCTCTGGCCAAATTCTTCACCTTGTTACATTTGTGATGAAACAAGGTTACACTGAGGTTACACTCCTGGTCAAAAATGACTGGCCTAAAAAAATTGCTTATAAAACTCTTTTCATGCTACATTATCGACAAATATAGGTTTTACTATTTTTGTCATTTTGTTTTCTTTCAATTAGAACAGTTTTTTTTTACTTCATAATAGTATAAGACAAATGCATTTTTTTCTGGGCTTTTGACACTTTTAATGAATAAAAACATTGAAGAGGGAAAATCTTTGTATATAATGTATTTTGTGCATTTTTAAACACAAATTTATGCTATATGTATCATGTTAAACAAACAAATTAAACACAAGAGAAATTAAAAGTTACATTTAAAATATTTTAGGCAAAAAGCACAAATAAGAAAATGAATAGAATTGGAAACATTATGTGCTTGAATAAATGCATTACAACTTTCTTTATGCTGTTTGCAAAGACAGCAGAGGATAACATTAATGGAACATGTGAACCTGAAGTGATCATTTTATTCCCTTGCATTGGTTATCATGACAGTCTCAGTTTCTGTGTTAAACACGATGTCATTTGGCACTGACGTTCTGTTCTTGTCTTTAGTCTTACACATCATGGCCAAGAGGATGATGCAGAAGACCAAGGCCAGGCCGTAACCTATTATTATTCTTTGACAAAACTCAGAACTTGTATGGAGCGGGATAAAAAAAAACTTGGTATTTACCTTTGATAGATTATTTATCCGTTGTGTGTCTTTATATTTTATTGTTGTCTCATTTCTTCCATTGCTTGATTCAGGTTTGCACCAACTCACACAATTAGGATGGATGTTGCTATCACAGGTGTACTGTCCATTCCAGGTTGTCGCGAGACATGCCAAATAATCACCATCAATGAAAAATATACAGAGCCACACTAGAGGTGGAATGAAGCGAATCATATGATAAAGACATTTTTCATACTTAGATCTTCCTATGCTGTCTGTTTGGAACTCTCCACCTCCACTAATTTTTTGTTCTTCAAATCTTAAAAATAGTGACAACATTATCCAACCAAAGAGGGCAGGCACAACCAAGATTAGTACTGCTATTAATTGGTTCCATCCAATGCTGCATGGGCATGAAAATTTTATACCCATAAACCCCTGAAAAGTCAGTAACAAAAAGCTCACTGGAGCAGCAGTCTTAATAATAACTTTGTTTTTGTACTTTTTGTTGTTTCTGCTTGTTTCACTGTTTGGAGAAGACATTTTCTGAAGTCGATGCACCACAAGTATCTCTGATGACTCTTTTTTTGATTGCTCCTGTTCCTTCTGCTCAATGGATTGTGATCCAGTCCACAAGATCCCCTGCAATGAACAAAATACTGGTCTATTACTAATTATTACTAGTAATAATTAGATAATAATAATTATATGAGCATATATAATTTATAATAATTATTATGAGCACGCAAAATAATAGAATTGCTATTTTGTTTGTATGGTCAATACATTTGCAGACAATGTATCACTAAAATAAATATTCTGTTGTAGCAACAATTAAAGAACACTATTTCACGGTATTACAATAGAAAAGTAACTTAAGTTGTCAGTAAAAACAATTCAATGAATGTTTATATTAGCAACCAATGAACGAGAGAGTAGGATCTCCTTCTCCAGTCTGATGGTCTCTATCTATGTATAGAACATAACATTTACAATGTACAAAACATACAGTTTGTACAAATGGATAGATGCTGAAATGTACAATATGGACACGGCAGCATTTAAAATGTAAACATTACAAAAAATACTTCCCTGTCTGTCTATCTGTCTGTCTGTCATTTAAAAGATGTTGTTAGCAAGTAAGAAAACATTTAAGAGTTTTAAATTATACATAAATTGCATTGTGTAATATTTAACATTAGTTAATATTCAATAGGGGTGACCCCGAACAGTCGAAGATTCGATGCTGATTCGACTCCCAATCTTATGATCATGTCATTTTGAATATATGGGGGTGCTCAATGTCTGATTTCACATAGAAATAAAGAATAACAATCTGAAAAGAAAGACGCTTTTAAATAAAATTTTAACGTGCATGAATAAATCTAACCACCTATAGATTTAAGTTTCACTTTCTATAATC
>NW_015645613.1:24586-33003 GCF_001515625.1 Sinocyclocheilus rhinocerous | reverse complement strand
GACAGAGGAGCATCTTGGCGGCAGGGATTTAAAACTTTAACACGACTCAAACTGACAGACAGAGTGAAAGACTGGATTTTTTCGATCAGGTAGGGTACAGGTGATTTCAAAACATTTCAGCCGGTTTATTTATATCGTGTATATATTATTTATCTCGGATAAGACGTACTTGGTTGAGTTACGCTGCAGTAAAACGCTTCATTGTACGGTGATTATCTCAATAACAATGCAGAATATTAATGACTATGACTCAGACTTTCATATGCATAACATAATGAGAACGCTATTATAATAAAACGCTGTGAATTTTGTGAGTTTAGTTGCCATGTTTCTGCACGTTGTTGCATGAAGAATGCGTCCACAAAAGGGGTTCATTCAGATCTGTGCAGACACGTTCATGCTACTTGACTCTTGGTAATGTATTTTGCCCCGCCCCCAAACATATGATTCGACTATCAGCAAGATTCGAAAATTCCGATTCGACTTTGTAAATCCTTAGACAGGGACACCCCTAATATTAAAATAGCTAGAAACATGAGATAATGTGGTTGTTGATATTTACTGATGAACGTATTAAACATTACCTAATGATTAACAGATTATTACTTCATGTAAATTAAAATGCTTATAAATGTCATTAAACTTTCAACGCATATGATCATGTACTTCTTGAAAATCTGCAGATCATTTTAACAGATGTTGTACAATGATTAAAAGCTTTTGTTGATGTACAACACTTTTGCAGCTGGGGTGTGATACGGGTAGGGTTAGGGACAGGTTTGGTGATATGGGGAGGTTTAAGGGTTGGTTAAGTGGTCAACAGTGTACAGGGGTCAATTTGATTTACTATAAGGGAACACAGTTCAATCTGTTTATATTACATTGTTTTCATAAATGAACAAGTGTTTTCTTGAAAACTTATTTATTTTCTCCTATGCTGTATGATTCAAGGAATATCCTGTTTAATGATATACAGTAGTAGTATACTAATATAAGTGTTGAGGTGATAAAAACATGTTTTGCACCCAAGTTACAATGTGTGTTGCCTTTATCAAGCATTTACCTATAAACTTAACTAAAAACCTTTTACACAAACATTGTTACAGCAGCTATAAGTCCAATGCCCGTAAACATACTAAAACTGACGTAACCTCGGTTCCCTGAGATAAGGGAACGAGCATTGCATTTTACACTATGGGGAAACTCCATTTCATCAGAATCTTAATAGCGACAGTCGTCGACTCGCGTGCAGCCTTATAGCATGACTGGTAACGCACCGCTTTGTCTCTTATCTCAGAGAACAGAGGTAACATCAGTAACCAGAGCATATCCTTTCTGATGTTCTCTGCCGTTGCATTGTTGGTATTTCCCTTATCCAGCAGCTCTTGCAGAAAAGTTAACACAGATGACGACAAAAGAGGAGGTGCTGAACACCATTCAGAAAGCACTGACCATTTAAGGGTGTAGAGGCATCTTGTAGAAGGGCTCTAGACTCCAAAATCATGTTAAGAGGACTGAGCACCTGACTTCCCTGACCCGTCTGATAACCTGAGGGAGCAGGTCAACCAAAGGGAAAGCATACAGGTGAGCACTGGGCCATTCGTGGATCAGGGCATCCTGCTCCCTTGAGAAATATGTTGGGCAGTGAGAGTTGTCTTCTGAATCAAAGAGGTCTACCTCTGCTCTCCCGAATACAGACCAGATCGTTTGAACCATTTGTCTTTTCTCCTTTCTCTTGGAAATACATTGCCCCAGGACAGTATGTCCGCTCCTTGGTTCAGTCTGCCTAGCACATGTAGATTGATAGATTGCACTGTGCCCACAGGAGGAGGTGTCTCGCCATCCTGTATAGGAAGCGTGACCTTAATCCACCTTGGAGATTTATAAACGCTACCGCCGACATGTTGTCCAAGCAGACCAGTAAGTGGTGTCCACTAAGGCTGGCAGGAAGGTTTTTAGAACTAGAAAAACCACCATCATCTCTAGGCAGTTGATGTGTAGGCATTACTTCAGGCTGAACCAGGAGCCAAGCTCCATTTTCGCCTTATACAGTGCGCCCCAACCCGAGTTGGAAGCATCTGTCATAACCACCTTCCCACTTGAGGTCAGTCCCAGGGTCCCAATGGGACACCTGTCTGAAACAGGTGGGATGTCTTCCAAGGGGCCACAGCTCTGGTGCAGCGTTGGGTTACCTTGAAGCTGATTACCTTGATTTGTAGGGGCTGCATATGAAGCAGACCCAATGGAATGACAGAGGAGGCGGCTGACATGAGGCCGAGCATCCTATGAAAACCTCTGAGGGTACAGGAAGTCTCGACTTTGAATAACGACACCAGCCGCTGAACTGTTAGTGAGCATTCTGGCATAATCCATGCCCGCATTTGGGCTGAATCCATAATTGTCCTCAGGAAGTCTACTCACTGGCTGGGAGACAAAGAGCTCTTGGCAAAATTGATTTTCAGTCCAAGATGCTCCAGGTGGTTGAGCAACAGCGACCTGTGAGCGAGAAGTTCCTGTTCCAATCTGGCTAATACCAGCCAATCATTGAGGTAGTTCATAATGCGGATTCCCATCTGCCTCAGAGGGGAAAGAGCCAGATCAATGCACTTCGTTAAAGTGTGCGGGGCCAGAGACAGTCCAAATGGTAGGACTGTGTATTGATAAGCCACCGCCTCGAACGCAAATCTCAAGAAGGGTCTGTGATGAGGGGATTTCTGGATGTGAAAGTAAGCTTCTTTCTGATACACCGATAAGAACCAGCCCCCGGGGCATACTTACGTGAGGATCTGTTTCAAAGTTAACATTGTGAACTAGGGTCACGATAACTGTCACAATATCAGGTTTTCCACTACACAATTATCGTGGTCAAAAAATACTAATGACAATGATATATCGTGATATTTATAAAAATCTTGCAAAAATGTAAACATTTTAAAGTATTATAATAAATAATATGATTTAGATGATATTATGCTAGAAGTTAATAGTCTCTTATTGGCATGTTTAGACCGGGGAGTCAAGGAAGGTGATCTTGTCTGCGTCCTTGATCTCTGTCAGATTCAACCAAAGGTGGCGCTTCAGCACCACCAAATTGGCCATAGCCATGCCGATCTGCATGCGAAGTACGGCGAGACTCATCCTCTCGCAATGAAAGCACTACATCCCCATGCCTGCCTGAGTCAATCAGGGGTTCCCTGCATGAGCTACACTCACGGATAGCGATATTTGAAACAACGCCGCTTGAAATTTGCTCTAGGAATTTGCTCTTTTTCAGGTCAACCAGGTCAACCAAAGGGAAAGCATACAGGTGAGCACTGGGCCATTCGTGGATCAGGGCATCCTAGAAATATGTGAAATATGTTGGGCAGTGAGAGTTGTCTTCTGAATCAAAGAGGTCTACCTCTGCTCTCCCGAATACAGACCAGATCGTTTGAACCATTTGGGGGTGTAGTATCCTTTCTCTTGGAAATACATTGCCCCAGGACAGTATGTCCGCTCCTTGGTTCAGTCTGCCTAGCACATGAACTGCCCTCAGTGAGAGTAGATTGCACTGTGCCCACAGGAGGAGGTGTCTCGCCATCCTGTATAGGAAGCGTGACCTTAATCCACCTTGGAGATTTATAAACGCTACCGCCGACATGTTGTCCAAGCAGACCAGTAAGTGGTGTCCACTAAGGCTGGCAGGAAGGTTTTTAGAACTAGAAAAACCACCATCATCTCTAGGCAGTTGATGTGTAGGCATTTCTTCAGGCTGAACCAGGAGCCAAGCTCCATTTTCGCCTTATACAGTGCGCCCCAACCCGAGTTGGAAGCATCTGTCATAACCACCTTCCCACTTGAGGTCAGTCCCAGGGTCCCAATGGGACACCTGTCTGAAACAGGTGGGATGTCTTCCAAGGGGCCACAGCTCTGGTGCAGCTTTGCAAGATTTTTATAAATATCACGATATATCATTGTCATTAGTATTTTTTGACCACGATAATTGTGTAGTGGAAAACCTGATATTGTGACAGTTATCGTGACCCTAGTTCACAATGTTAACTTTGAAACAGATCCTCACGTAAGTATGCCCCGGGGGCTGGTTCTTATCGGTGTATCCATCCCATTTTCCAGTCATTTGGCAAACATCCCATTTAAGAAAAAAAATCCTTTTGATTCAATTGATCAAAACAGTAACTGCATTACATAATACACTGCACCACACAAGTAAATTAGGTGGGGGTTTTTTCTCTCTCCAATATCTGTTGATAAATTCATAGATTGCTGGAACATGACCCTAGTCGATAGCTACTTTACAGAGCCAGTTCCCGGTCCTAGTTTGAGTTTCTAGTTGTCTAAGTCTAGTCACGTCTAGTTTCCTGATTGCCTGTTTCCTGATTTTCGCTTGTCTTGGATTATCCCTCTTGTCTCGCCCTGTTCGAATACTGTTTGCCCCTCGCCTGGACCATAGCCTGTGTTTCGTATTAACCCTTTGGAATACCCTGTTTGGACATTGTTCGCCGGAGATCGACCACGCCCGCTCACTGGACTTCTCTTGTGTCTTGCCCTCAATACACCTGTTTGCCATTATCTGATCCTTGCTTGTTTTGACTTTGTTCTAGAATAAAAGCTTTGCATATGGATCCGCACGCCTCTCGTCTCGTCGGCTCCGTAACACATACCCATATAAACTAACTGAACGGAACCTTTGAAAGAGGACGCTACTTCATAACCCCAATGACATGTCCATGCTCACTCAGCCCAACAACTTCATAACCCCAATGACATGTTCATGCTCACTCAGAACAACTAGTGTCGATAAGGGATGAATGAAGCAACTCATCCTATGATCCTGTAGCTGTATGAAGGCCATATTAATGTATGGCTGTGGGGATTGTTTGTATTGTATGTTGTCATATCATTTAAGTAAACAAGGGCGCTGTATGATTTCTCACCTATGACTATGGCACAAGAGACAATATCACATTCTGTGTATTGATATTTGTTTGTTCCTTCACCCCTTAAAAGTGTCTTAAATATAGTAATAATTCGATTTTAACATCGGCCTAAATATAGGCTACAGTATGTTCAGTGAAGGGGGCTTGATAAGTCAGTCTCTCCTCTCCTTATACTTTCACGAGCTCTGAAATTCACCAACAATTGGTTTTGCTGAACTTTTGCTAAACATCTGAACTCAGTAGAGTGCACACTATTGGGAATCTGTGTTGCAGATTTGGCACATTTTTCAGAAGAAACCTTTAGAGTCTAGAAACTCATTGCAGCTAAAGACACAAGTCTCACCATGTATTTCAAATCTGAGAATACTGAAATTATTTTAAGATGATGCAGTGGAATTTTTTTTTTTTTTAAGATGAGACTTTCTTTTTGAGCAAACCAAAGAAAATGTGAGGTGTAAATTGAAACATCCGGTATGTTTCTGCTAACTGGTGCTGTAAGGGCAGACTTTCCAAACACAACTTTTGCCTACAGCACAAATGTAACAATGGGGGATTTACAAATAAAACAATTAAACTTGTTAAATATTGAAGTAATACTTCACTAATTTATTTTAGTTGAATCCTCTGTTGACCTGTTATGATTAAATGTACAATACAATACACTGTATTTGAGTTCTACTTGTTGAGTATAAAAATAGTATAGATAAAAATAAATATTTTGAATTATATTTGAGCAAATAATAATAATAATTTATACCCTGCAGTACTTTTTTTATAATTATGACCTTTACCTTTTTTAATAATTTAACCACACTTCATATTTAGTGCTTTTCACAATTTTGCATGGTTGCAAAGCAGCTTGACATACATACAGAAAGTAGTTTCAAAAGTAAAGATGTAAACATATAGCTGTTAGTTTGAAATGGTGAAAGACATCCACGTACTTGATCAGAGGGTTTATTTTAGTAATAATTTAATAATTTATGCATTTAGCAGACGCTTTTATCCAAAGCGACTTACAGTGCATTCAGGCTATACATTTTTTACCAGTATGTAGTATATTCCTAATACACTCCAATGCAACAGTACCAACACACTTTTTTTCTCCATTAATGGTTCTTTATGAATGCATGGAATGCAGCCCTTTGGCCTGTCAAAATATTATGAATTACTAAACAAATTATAAAAAATTATCCTGACCAGTTCTTAAAATTACACAAAAAATAAAATGTCAAATTACTTCAGAGACGTTAACTGCATGAAAAGTAACAACGTAAAATGTACACACCTTTTTCTCCATTAATGGTTCTTTAATGTCCCGTACAGACAACGGCAACATTGCACTTTGAAATGTGGATTGCAGCCCTTTGGCCTGTCAAAATATTATGAATTACTAAACAAATTATAAAAAATTATCCTGACCAGTTCTTAAAATTACACAAAAAATAAAATGTCAAATTACTTCAGAGACGTTAACTGCATGAAAAGTAACAACGTAAAATGTATTAAAATAATTTCTATTCATGCGTCACATTTAAATCCGCAGCGTACTGCAAGACCCTCAAACCGCCAAATCCTTTCATTGCATTTTACATTAGAAACACTTGTGCAGTGCATTGAGAGTTGAAGTGTGCAGAGACAACGGGCAGAGAAATGTTAGGCATTGCAGTAAATCTGCATTTACTGAAACATAGCCTAGTTCTGCACATTCACATTCTGCCACCAACGAACGGAACTGTGCTGCTTACTGCACCAATATTAAGACTACTCAGCAATTCACAGTCTTTAAATCCATATAATTTGTGCTTTCATCGATGGAAAATGTCTGTTTACTTGTAGTAGTACTTAGTAGTACAGTAGACGCATCTAATAAAGCGAGAGCGCTTGCGTCGCAGCGACCCGGGTTCGAATCCAGTCCGTAGTGTTTGCTACATTGATTGTTCAAATGTCTGTCCCCAGTGTGTAACTGATGTTCTCCGGGTGAGTGAGGTAGCTGGGAATGTTAGTAAAAGACGAATTGTAAAACTGTGCCATAATTTATAAAGATTCATTATTTGCATTAAAATCACACAATAATGATGTTATTAGCACACTTCAAATTTACTTTGAATGCCATTGCAGTGCGTTTTAAAGTTACTAAAAGTAAATTATTAATTAGTATAATATTAATACACGTTTAACACTCTTAAAGTGTAATTGTAATGTCAGCAAAATACATTTGAAGTTTATGCTGAGTGAATTCTGCATTTCAAAACTTAAATACAAGAGTGGATATTTAAAGTGTACTTAAGTGTACTTGGAATAGTTCCACTTTAGCACAAACAAGTATATTTATTACAACTTTAGTTGTACGTAAGCACTGCTTTGGCACACTAAAATGCATTTAGTACAAAATTAGGTGTTCCAATTTAACAGACTTTAAGTATACCAATTTATAGTGTGCCACAAATACATTTAGTTATACTAAAGTACATACGAACAAATTATGCTTAAGTATACTATTTTTTCACTAGGGATTTACAGTATAATGCTACAAAAACCTATTTTAAAAATGCTGTTTTTCATTGTATTTTTTTTACAATATTACTGTTTTGACTATAAACAGGATTTGAATGACATGAGTAAATAAATGATGACAATTTTTATTTTAGAACATTATTTATATATTTTAACACTCATATGGAAAAGATCTGAAAATACCAGTTTAGGTAAGTCCACTCATAAATTTGGATACAAATGTTAGTGCTAAAGTCATGTTCTAAGGTTCAGACGCGACACATGATGTTCTGGTCTCTTGTGTTAAAAATGTTGGTAGTTCGGTGCACAAGATCCTCACAAAAACAGTAATGGACAGAATGATGGAATACGGCAACGAACAAAATGACAGAAAGTGACATACAAACACAATCCAAAAATATTGTAATTTGGTCATCACCTTTAATTATTCCAACAAATGTATTTATTGTAAAGTTAATGTATGTTTTTAGACTTACTCTTGTTGAGGCTGTGTGCTGTGATGCGTTGTCTGTGTATCGTTCTACTTCTCCTTATCAAGATTTCAGTGTGTCACAACAAGAAAGGGGCAAGAAGAGCTGTTCTCAGAAATGTGCCCACAAAAATGTGTCACGAAAAATCACATCACGACATGGGTTTGTGATTTTCAACTGCCGTTTTCTTTCTCTTGCAGTCTGAAAGAAGGCACGATCACACACACCCTTCACTAAAAAGGAGCATACTTGTCAAAGGAAAGTGATTAAGAGGTAATGGGATAAAATCTGCATTACTTCTATAACACAGTTCAATGGAGTCTGGAGCAAGAGCAACCCAGGTGGAAAAGACGTGTGTTAAAAATATACTTGAAATTCAAGTAGTATGTTTATAATACATTTGTATTCCCAACATGCTTATTTGAAGTGCATTAAAAATATACTGAATTGCATTGAATTGAATTTTACTTGGAAGTACTTTTGTATTAAATAT
>NW_015645613.1:7503-24575 GCF_001515625.1 Sinocyclocheilus rhinocerous | reverse complement strand
CTTTTAAACCAGAAAGACGGCTGACAGATCTAACCGACACTCGCGCCACAGAAACTAATTTAACAGGTAGACGAACCCGCCCATTCACTATATTACAATAACTTTGAACTTTGGAATTCACATTGATTTAATTGATGGGTTTTAGTGTTATGCGAGATGTAAACCATCACTTTCTGAAAGTTTTTTTAAGTATATCTTTTCATTTTTGGATTAATTGCTATTTTTTGCAAATGTAGCGGCACAAATGGGTCTTCTGAAGCAGTACAATATTTTGGAATGAAATTTAAATCTGAACATTGATGAATACACTTTTAATGGGTTTTTAATGTACTTTATAACCATGTGTAGGTCTACTGCAATATATTTTAAATATGTATTTATAATTTTAATATTTGGGAAAGTACACTATTTTGAAAAACATTTTTAACATTTACAGTGTACAAACGTTTGTCGACTATTATTAAGCATTGCAATACTTAAAATATGTTGTTTAATATGTTGTTCAGTTTTACTTAAAAGGTTATGCTACTTTGGTTGATTAGGCTGTTGTTCATTACATGATACATTAATTGTAATAAGCTACTACTGAAATTCCCACAAGCATTTCAACATCATATCTGAAATGTTTTAAAAAAAAATTTAAAAAAACTTGCGTTTACTTGTGTTTAAATTCAAACAACACACTGACGAAACCTGATTGGTTCCAGAGCCATTGAACGGCTCTGATTGGTTCGTATGATAATGAGCTCACCCCAGAGAGCTTCTAATATCAAATGTGACGTGCATGCAAATGTTCCTTGAATGTGAATATAAGTCTAAATTTAAACAGTTATATTATATAGAGCGATGGTGTCTTTTTTGAGCACTTGGAGGAAACCACGCAATTCATATGGATTACGTTGGCGATGTTTTTTGCGATGAACCTTTTGAAACGTGAACATATTTGGTGAATCGGTCCCCACTTTTCACAAAAACAAACCTGTGTGTGTGTGTGTGTGTGTGAAATATTAACAATGGTTGTTTTTCAGATCAGCTGCTATAAGACAACCTGAAATCTGAGTGCAGAGACAAGCAAAGGAATAGTAAGTATATTTTAATGTCGTATCAGATTTTTGAATCAGGCCTAATGGAGGGTGATTCGGTCAATCTTGGAAGAAAAACTTTAGCAATGTGTCCATTCCAGCTGGCTAATTTGTGCTTCCTTTCAGTCATTCATGTAAGAATCTGTTATTTAATTGTTTTTTGTTTGTTTGTTTTTTTGTAAAGCTGCAAGGCACTTGTGCAAAATATTGTATGCCAGGACGACTAGGACAATTAATTTTTATTTTTTTATTTTTGTATCTTTGCAACAGAGGTGAAGAGAGTGCATGTTAGAATTAAATAGACACATTCATGCGAAATACCCTAGTTTACAATAAACCACAATTATCAACAAACCCTGTAATAATATTTGTTATCAAATGATATCAGAGTTTGTACTTGAACTTTGCTCAAAAGTGCTGTTGTTGGGCTTCTTCTAATCTTATGTTCAGTGCAAGAGTGCTGTACAGAGACGACAGACAGGAGCATAAGAATGGACACTCATATGTCAAGCTTGGTAAACGGTAAAGTGAGATGTCAACAAAATTCTAATGAATATCAATGCAAATTATAATACATATATTCAATCATGGATGCAGAACTGTTATTGGCTAATTTTATATCAGTTATTTTTCCCTTTCACAGATCCTGTGATAAAGCAGTCTTCAAATACTACAGTGTCTGAATTGCAAGCCCTTAGTTGCAGAACATGCAAGTCGTACTCAAAGAAGTGACCCCAAGGCTCCCCCTTGGTCAGTCGTCACTCTACTTCTGCCACAGACTTGCAGGCCGTCATCCTCCCATCACCATCCCTTCGCCATCTCCTCGTCCACCTCCAAAACCCCCTCCATCCCTCCCTATTCTGTTGCTTGAACTTTATCATCTTCATCTTCAGTCTTTGCACACACACACAGCTATTCACTTCTGCACTTTTTTTTAGTAAATGTTTATTTTATTTGTATTTTGTTAAAGAAAATTGCATTGTAATTTTTATTTATTCATTGATGTAAAATTCTGTACTTTTCAGTAATACAGGTACAACTGAAATGTTCTTCAAATGGATAAGAGCTCTGCCATCGCATTTCACTCTTTTTTCATTTATTGTAATGTTTTTTGTATAATGTATTAAAATGTACTTCAGTTTGTTTGTAGTAATACAAATATACTATAAACATACTTGTATTTCAAGTGCATTTTTCTGCTATAGAAGACAAACTGAAATCTGAGTGCAGAGACAAGCAAAGGAATAGTAAGTATATTTTCATGTTGTATCACCTCTGTTATAGAGATTTTTGAATCAGGCCTAATGGAGGGTGATTTGGTCAATCTTGGAAGAAAAACGTTAGCAATGTGTCCATTCCAGCTGGCTAATTTGTGCTTGCTTTCAGTCATTCATGTAAAAATCTGTTATTTAATTTTGTTTCTGTTTTGTTTTTTTCTAAAGCTGCAAGGCTCTGGTGCAAAATATTGTATGCCAGGAGTCAGGACGACTAGGCTGTGCCCAGGTCTCCGGAACCTGCGACGACGCTCAGCTCCATCTGCGCCTTCGGATCCACCAGCTCTGTCTCCATCGGTCGGCCCCCAGATGTTGGCAGCCACACCATCTACATCTTGGCTCCTCGCTCCCTCGATTCCGCCGTGTGTTGTCAGCACTGGGATGCTCTGGGTCTGTGCCATGTGCCAAACACCATCTAAGCTGCCAGGGCATCATCGTCATCCTCCCATCACCATCCCTTCGCCACATCCTGCCATCATCCCCGCACTTTTGCCTCTCACCATCCCTACGCCATCTCCTTGTCCACCTCCAAAACCCCCTCCATCCCTCCCTATTCTGTTGCTTGAACTTTATCATCTTCAGTCTTTGCACACACACAGCTATTCACTTATGCACTTTGTTTTTCAGTCTTTTTTATGTATTTTTTTTCTTCAGAAAATTGCATTGTAATTTTTATTTATTCATTGATGTAAAATTCTGTACTTTTTAGTAAGGCCGGTATAACTGAAATGTTCTACAAATGGAAAAGGTAGCTCTGCCATAGCATTTCAGTCTTTTTTTATTTATGTTTTTTTATAATGTATTAAAATGTACTTGAGTATGTTTGTAGTAATACAAATATACTATAAACATACTTGTATTTCAAGTGCATTTTTAATACATTTAATAGTATGTTGTTTTTTTCACCAGGGTATATATGCTGCTGTACTTTTTTTAATGTACTCTAAGAATATTTGTAATGTACACAACAATATATAATGCATTAAAGTTTTCTAGATATCAAAGTGTGTACGTGTGTGTATATACTGAAAAAAGCAGCTTTATAATATAATAGTAGTGTAATGCTAATGCATTTCTAATGAGCTGTCCTTTTTTAGTGTACTTTATGAATCTTTGTAATGTACGCAACAATATATAATACATTAAAGTTTTCTAGATATCAAAGTGTGTACGTGTGTGTATATACTGAAAAAAGCAGCTTTATAATATAATAGTAGTGTAATGCTAATGCATTTCCAATGAGCTGAAATACAATTGAAATGTACTTGAAGTACATTAAAACGATGCTTCAAATATACTCTAACTGTAGTTCATGAAGTATTAAAAGTACATTTTAAATGAATAATAACTAAAGAAAAAAGTCTTGACCAGGGGCGCATCAGGTGCTCACGAGCGAGACTATGGGTGCTCCAGAGAGGGAACAAAATGTAAAAAACAAAAAGTGGATCCCATTGCAAGAAACAAAAATTATCCACTTGGGTATTTACAAATATCAAACCATACCATGGTTTGATATTTGTAAATACCCAAGAGACATCTAGTGATCAGATTCTGAAAATGTATAGTCACAGATGTATTTATTCAGAGAAAGTGTTTAAACTCCTAAGAGACATCTAGTGGTTAGATTTTGATAATGTAGTCACAGGTGTATCTATTTAACTAGTTCTCATTCTCTATTGTCTAACACCCTGACGAAGGCCTGTTTGGGCTGATACGTGATTTTTAACATGTAGCCCTGTTGCACAATAAAGGCTTTTTATATTTTGCCTGCTATGTGAGTGCCTGGACGTGGATTATTTTAGTTTTTTGCAATGGGATCGACTCTTTGTTTTTTACATTTCAAATGAATTTTAAGAAATACAATTAAATTGCACTAAATATACTTAAAGTGGTTCCAATTGAACACAATTTCAATATATTAAATATATTGCAAATAGATTAAAATCAAAATTAAACACATCTTGAAATACACTTAATATACTTAAAGTTGTTTCAAAGTAATACATTTAATATGCACTTAGTATAGTATAATTTAAATATAGTAAGTGTGTCTGAAAAAGCACAATTTAAATATATTTATTTTTCACCTTGAGCTGATAAGACGGAAACAAAACTGAATAAATGTGTCGTATTTCCTCTTCTTTAATAAGGTCTGCATTAAACGATTTGCCAAGCTTAAAAAGTTAAATCTGTCATTGTTGCTTTTTGCAGCACAAATTTAGTTTGGAAGGATGAAAATAACAGTACATGTTGATCAATCATTTTATCAGTCAATAAATCAGATACAGGCTCGCACACACAGATTTCTCCAGGTTCTCTGAATATTTTGAGGATATTATGTACTGTAGATGATGAGATATTCAAAGTCTTCGCAATTTTATGTTGTTGGAACATTATTTTGAATAGAACTCGACCGATATATTGTTTTGCCGATTTTATCGGCCGATATGAACCTGTCTCAGATATATCTGCATCATCATATATGCCGCCGATATGCGACTGATATAACCTTTTTTTTTACAGAATATATAACGCAGATAAAATACTTGTAAATGGTGTAATTACTTAGTTTGTCCAGCAGAGTGCACTCCATTGTTTGCTACTGATGAAATACATAACTTACTGTAAAGTTGATAAACAATGACCCCATAAGTTTCCCTTTTCAATATAAGTCCAATATAATGTTAACCCCATCCCTTAAAACTGCCAAGTCACTCATGCTTATCACATCACATTTCCTAAGTCAGCATAGTTTGTCAGAATCAGTAACGGAGCAGATTGAAAAGTTAGTATCTTTCTGCAGTCCAATAGACGGCAGTGTGGTGGTGGCTTGAGTCTGTTGAATGGTGATTTAACACTACGTTGTAACCTAGTTGGTGAGACGCAATGCTATAAAGTAAATAAACAATGTCCCCGTCTTTTACTCTCACAATGAACTATCATATTCGTTTTCTACATTAGTAGGGCCCTATGATTTCCGCGATGCAGAAAACATGGACGGAATCGCGGAATCCAGTCATAAAAACGGAATTTACTATAACGTGGAATTTCACAGAATTTGTCATATTTTTGATGAATAAATAAAAAACAGGTCAGTACGCTTAAATCAAACTGCGATATAGACTAGTGTCTGTGAATATTAAACTGCAAAAAAACTATTTAAGTATGAATCCTCATGATCTGCATGTTCATTTGATTGTTCATTTGATACACAGTTACCTTGTTTATTTTCTTAATTCAAGCTATATGTGTTTTAAAGTTATTTATAATAAGTGAAGTGAAGTTTACTGTTTAGTGCACTGATGTCAGACTCATTTTGGATAATAAAGTTAATTATTATTGTGAAATTGTTAAATACCCTGCCTCCATTACATATCTTTGTCATGTCATTATACTGTAAGTGTTTGATCACCACATTTGAGTGATCATTGCAAAAAATGTTTATGTATATATATTCATTCATTCATTCATTCATTCATTCATATATTCTGTTAATGTATATATTGCATTCTATATATAGTACCAGTCAAAAGTTTGGGCACACAAATGGGAAGTGTGTCCAAACTTTTGACTACAATATACACAAAGAATATCGGCCGATATATCGATATCTGACTTTTTTACTCCCTAATATCGGTATCGGTCCCCAAAAAAACCCATATCGGTTTTTTACTCCCTAATATCGGTATCGTTATCAGCCCCCAAAAAACCCACACCGGTTTTTTACTCCCTAATATCGGTATCGGTATCGGCCCCCAAAAAACCCATATCGGTCGGACTCTAATTCTGAAACTGATCCATAATTTGTAGATGCAGTTTTTTCACTCGACTTCTCTAAGATACTCTTTTTATACCTGATCATGTTTCTGGCCTGTTGACAATAAACCTAATTAGTTTGAAAATTCTCCTCCAGCTGTTTTTTTAGTAACACTTATTCTTTCCAGCTTTTGTTGGCCCGGTCCCAAATTTTTTGACATGTTGCAGCCATCAAATTCAAAATGGCCTTCTTTTTCCCTTAAAACGGTACATTTCCTCAGTTTAAACGTTTGATAGGATAGGTTTCCTATGTTCCATTGTGAATAAAATATGGGTTTATGATATTTACAAATCATTGCATTCTGTTTTTATTTATATTCTAGACAGCGTCGTAACTTTTTTGGAACTAGGGTTGTAAATACAGTGTTTACTGTAAATAAAAAATATATTGCAGAAATATGTTGACAGAAGCCTCTGCAGATCTTTTGGCTCTGAAGACAGATGAGCAGACACCTCTGTCCAGATGTTTCAGGTGTCACTGCATCTTTTTGATGATAGCAGCGATCAGAATCAGAACCGGCAGAGCAAACACAGCCGACACAAACAGTCCCGCTGGCCCGAACAAACCCCAGTGATCTACAGCAAGAAGGAAAAATATATATATTTATATATTTACTTATTTATTTACATTTTTATGCTTACTGTTTGAAGATTTTGGAAGCTCTCAATGCCAGCTATTTTACTTACTACGTTTTTTGTCATCGTCCGTGTCGTTCAGTTTTCCCTTTGATTCTGTAGAGGATATTGAGAGGTTAATCACACAGTTTAGCATCAATTTGCTGTTCAACTCATTATGAATAAACCCCAGCTGTCCACTTTACAAATAATATTTCTAAACATCCACTGAGTTCCTCTCACCTGTGACTGTCACTGTGATCAAGATTTCTCCTTCAGAGCCCAGAACTCTGTATGTTCCTGCATCATCAGCCGTAAACTCTTCAATGCTCAGAGTCCCATCAGTGTCGTTCAGTCGATTGTGTGTTACATTAACTCTTTTCTTGCTGTCTCTCTTCCAGACCTTCTTCCATTCTGTGCTGCTTTTGTTTTGATGCGTAACTTGATGAGCATCTGGCAACAGAACATCCAACTTTAGCCTTTCACCTATTTTCACAAAAATATCATCTGAGGAGAAAAAGAATTACATTAATTATTGTTATAAGAGGATTGTAATCATTTTTCAAAGTCATTGAATGAACCCAACGATGACTAATCTGAACATCAAGCTTGTCCCATTCAGATGCTCTGCTGCTTACATGCAATATCACACAATTACTAAAGGAAACCCAGAAAACTCATGCTGATGGTTTGATCAGTTTTGACTTTACCGTAAATATGAAGTTGGTACGTCCTGATTTGTGGCTCCAGCATTGACTTAGCATTCATGTAATAGACATTCAAAATGTATTTCCCAGCATCACTCAGTCTCAGATCATTGATGACGACGTCACAGGCTCCTTTTTTACACACTCCTTTACTGCAGTATTTCTTTTGATAAACAATGATGTTGTTTGACTGTCTGTTTAAACCAATATGAAAAATCTCTCTGGCCTTTAATTCACAGGGCAGGATGACGCTGCCTCCCTTTTTTCCCATCACATGTATAGGGATGGTTTCTGCAAATACAGACAGTTTAATCGTTATTCAATAAAAGTATCAAAGCTGTGTGTATTTGACCATTTAAGCCCAATATGGTGCCAAAAAGAACTCAGTTCAGTGCTCACGCTCTGTGTGAGAAGCTGTTTATGGAAACATGCATGCTCAGAAACCGTATTTGAGTCTCTGTTGATGCACACTATGCACTTATACACTATCAAGAACGTAATGTGTGAAATTCATAAAGTTATTTTGTCATTTTAAACACGTCCTCTAAGAATGTCAATTAAAGCCACCTGGCTGTGGTTCAACAAAACAAATTACTGAAATAAATGAACTTTTCCATGAAATTCTAATTTATTGAGATGCACCTGTAGATTAGAATAACTCTACCTGGAACTGAAAATCTAAATCTGTTACAATTTATTAACAAAAATGACTGTATACTCACCACTGTAATTGAAAACCCATAACAGCAGCAGAAGTTTGAACCTGATGATGAGAACAGAAGAGCTGCTTATGTGGTAGATACAGGCTACACTGAAGAGTTTTACACAAAAAAGCTTCATGTAAAGGATAAATGCTTTCCTCAGATAATAAAAAAAAAAACTTTCACTTTCATTTTGCATGAATTTTTAACATATGGGTGTTACATGATAAAAATGTCAGATTTTAAAAAATTACATTATTCTAGTGTAGTCCTCTGTTATGGGATCAAATTCCCGCCAAATGTATTGCAGTCATGGATAAAAAAAATTTAAAAAAACAAGCGTGAAACCAAAATGTAAGCAAAAGAATATATTGCACAAAATTAAAAAATGAAAGCAAAGTTTTCAGAATATACTTCTTAATTTTGTAAAGACAATAAAAATGCTAACTCTTTCCTTACTTGCTGTTATGAATGATGCAAAATAAGACCAGGGACTTTTATTACAAAACAAATTAGGGTCAATTTTGATTTTATGTTATCTTTAATCTACAGTATCTGTCGTGTTTATGATGAATGCTTAGTGACTCCTGTCCTGACAGATCTTTGACAATTTTTTGTTCTTGTTTGTTTGTTTTTTGTGAAAAACAGTTTCGGACATTTTCTGCTCATATTCTTATTTTTTGTATGCTTATGCTGTTTTTCACTTTTCACTCTTGTTTCCACGTTCTGCGCTTGCTTTTCCAAATGTTGCAGTTATAGTTTCATGTAAATCAGGGCGGGTTTAAGCGTCATCATTGGTCCACTAGTTCTTGATTGACAGCTCCTTAGCTAGCCAATCAGATGAAGAGGGGTGTTGACATCACCCCAATGCGCCTCATTAGCTGTTCCGTTCACTTGTACAAGTGAAAATAGATAACTGTCAGCTGGAGTAACATCTTTCCATACAGGACACTGTTATATGTGTCTGTCTGTCACTGCTGTACGCCTGCCTGGCGATCCGTTAACATTAAATGAGTAAACTGGTAAATTAATTATGAATGAATGTAATGTTTTTGCATGGACTAGGCTAGATTTGACTACTACGATAGTGTTAAAGAGTAGACAGTTACAGAGGCCAGGTGGATTTTATATGCACAATGATTTATTTGCATATTTCGTTTATTTACATAGCTACATATATAATTGCATAACACTATCATATTTTTGGTTTAAATATATAAAGTTTGAATATGGCAACAAAATGAAAGTAAAACAGCCAGTAGGTGGCGGCAAGTTACTGTCTTTAGAGTAAGACATGAAATCATTCATTCAAACGGCTGATTCATTCAATGAGGAATAAAGTTAACAATTCAATATGATTCAATACATAGAGGACACTGTTCTGCTGTGGCTTTGTTTGGACTCTTTGTCGAAATAGAGCAAAATGTGAAAATAGTTACAATATTAAACTCACTCAAAATGTACTTCTTGTTATACTGATTTTATACTACAGTTAAATAAAGATTTGCAATGGTGTTGATATTGGGGAAAACAACACTCTTCCTCATGTGATATTGCTTAACACTATGTCATTTTATAA
The DNA here is from genome assembly GCF_001515625.1 of Sinocyclocheilus rhinocerous. Taxonomy (NCBI): domain Eukaryota; kingdom Metazoa; phylum Chordata; class Actinopteri; order Cypriniformes; family Cyprinidae; genus Sinocyclocheilus; species Sinocyclocheilus rhinocerous. Next base: position 14,801 of record NW_015645613.1, on the reverse strand, counting down.
TCTCAGAGTAACATAAAATGTGATAAATCTTACAAAACCATCAACCTTATCAATGGCATACTGCGCATGAAAGACAAAGCTGCAAATCTGTTTACAAAGAAACAATACATGACAAGAAATAAGCAAAATATTGCCTAGAAACAATTAACAATTACGAGTAATATACAGTGAACTAAACAATTGTGACTGGCATATAATTACTCTTACTCATATTATCCTCTCCTAACAGTAATAACCATAACAAGACTTATTATCAGTCAGGTATAGGCGAGCCAGGCACATATAACAGTGAATTCGTGATGCTGGTGCATATAGTGGCTGCTCGCTTTCGCGTTGTGAGTGTAGGCGAATAAATACAGGTGAATATAACATTATATGTAGCTATGTAAATAAACGAAATATGCAAATAAATCATTGTGCATATAAAATCCACCTGGCCTCTGTAACTGTCTACTCTTTAACACTATCGTAGTAGTCAAATCTAGCCTAGTCCATGCAAAAACATTACATTCATTCATAATTAATTTACCAGTTTACTCATTTAATGTTAACGGATCGCCAGGCAGGCGTACAGCAGTGACAGACAGACACATATAACAGTGTCCTGTATGGAAAGATGTTACTCCAGCTGACAGTTATCTATTTTCACTTGTACAAGTGAACAGAACAGCTAATGAGGTGCATTGGGGTGATGTCAACACCCCTCTTCATCTGATTGGCTAGAGGAGGAGCTGTCAATCAAGAACTAGTGGACCAATGATGACGCTTAAACCCGCCCTGATTTACATGAAACTCTAACTGCAACATTTGGAAAAGCAAGAACGTGGAAACAAGAGTGAAAAGTGAAAAACAGCATAAGCATATAAGAATACGAGCAGAAAATGTCTGAGAGCACAAAAAAACTGAGAAATATAACCAAGGAAAATATGATTTTGTGTGCAAGTCGGATACTTTTGCATTAATAGTTTAGTTTTGTGCAATATGATTTTAAATGTGTTTAAAGTGTTGATTCATGCTTACTATTGTTTTAAATGCATTATTCAATTTTTGATTTAAGCTTATTATTTTTCGATCCATGACAATTGTTTGCTATTCTGAAAACTTTGCTTTCATTTTTACATTTTGTGCAATATATTTTTACTTGCGTTTTAAAATTTTGGTTTCACGCTTGTTATTTTTTTTAATACATTTGGTGGGAATCTGATCCCATACTCTGTCTCAAATGCTCCTTCAAATCAAAACCCACACACAACAGGTTTTGCCACCAACCAGTCTTCTCATCTGCGAAATCAATGTCATAATCTAATAGATAACCCACGAATAAATCATAATCATATCATAATCATCACTCGTCATCATCATAATCACATTAATGGATACGTTCATCATAAACATGTTCATGTCACTGTAAAAAATTAATCATGGTTCTTGTCATTTTCATTTAAAAAATGAAGGTGATAATTAAAAATAGTGTGTACATTTCATTAAAGAAATTGTGGTTCAGTGTTGTATAGAAAATATTGAGGACTTTTCATTAATAAAACCAAGAGATGTGTTTTCCTCATATGTGAGCCTGGAGCACAAAAGCAGTCTTAAGTCGCTGGGGTATATTTGTAGCAATAGCCAAAAATACATTGTATGGGTCAAAATTATCCATTTTTCTTTTATGCCAAAAATCATTAGGATATTAAGTAAAGATCATGTTCCATGAAGATATTTTGTAAATTTCCTACCGTAAATATATCAAAACTTAATTTTTGATTAGTAATATGCATTGCTAAGAACTTCATTTGAACAACTTTAAAGATGATTTTCTCAATATTTAGATTTTTTCCAGATTTATCCAGATTTTCAAATAGTTGTATCTCGGCCAAATATTGTCCTATCCTAACAAACCATACATCAATGGAAAGCTTCGAGAAATTGACCCTTATGACTGGTTTTGTGGTCCAGGGTCACATTTTTTTTTTCTTTTTTAGGAAACTTAAGCAGTTTTGCGGCTTGAATTGAGGAACTGATTAAACAGAAAAAATTAAGGAAAATGGGCTACCTTTTTATTTTAAGGGAATTAGCTCAGTTTTGCAGTTTTATTTTAGCGGTGATTGTCAGTTCCCAGCACGCTTTGCATATGGCTGAAAATGGAGAGTAAATATTGAAATTAAGTGCTATTTTGTGTGTTTTTGAGTGAAGGGAAACATCTATTAATGTTTAGTGTTCAGTTATGTTTGGCATTTGAAAGAGTTTCTGTTATGTTGAAGTTTCTGTCGTTACCATTGTGCAGAAGAGTAGAGCTTATGGTTATGGATACTACTCTTCTAAAGCATTATGCTTTGTTCAATGGTTTGCTAGTGCTAGTCTTTTCCAGTATTTATCAAGTATTTTCCTACTTGAGCTATCTGGTTGTATACTGTCTTTTACATGTACAAAATAACTCAAAATATCAAATACAAACAGGTCTTACTCGAAATCACAGACTTTTGAGAATCAACTTAAAATAAATGAGCACATTTCACTAATTATATTAAATTCATTGTGTCATAGATTAATTAATTTAGGAGATTTCACATGATTTATTCAGGTAGATTCCATAAAAAATCAAGCCTTAAAAACTACTCAAAAATATGATGTGTAATATTGTTACACAGTAGACAGCTTAAACCATTTTTTACAGTGTTGTTTCCTTAGCAAGTTTAGTTTTACACAATACAAAACAAAACTATTGGTATAATAACACAAAATTAAATTAATCGATCTGTAGTTAAAAATGAGAACTTACATGGTAAAACTCTTGCGTGTCTTTTGTTCAGGCGTTTAACAGGTAAAACACACACACATACATACATTCATACATATATACACACACACACACATTTGCATTTAAAGTGAACACACCAAAACAGCTCTCTGTTTAGACATGCCCCAAAAATGACATTTTCCAGCTGTTATAATAAATGATCTGTTGGGTTTCTTGAGCTGAAACTTCACAGACACATTCTGGGGACACCCAAGACCACTATTACATCTTGTAAAATGGGACATAATAGGTGCCCTAAATGTGTGTGGTCACATGGCCAAACCTCCCTATCATGTTAGATCTGCCCTGAGCTCAAGACATCTGAAATTTGCATTATAATATACAGCCTAATGATATTTTATGAATCAGAGATGAGCGTTTGGCTGCTGTCCATCCTTTCTAGGATAGTGAACGATTCCTCCTGCAACGACTGTAGCCAGAAAAACAACATTTACATTTACATTTGCATTTATTCATTTGGCAGACGCTTTTATCCAGAGTGACATACATTTGAGGAACACAGCAAGCGATTTAACATAAGATGCAAATAAACACGAGAAGTGCCTTTACAAGGTTTCAGTCATTGTTCAAAGTAGTAAAAGCTAGGACAGGAAGAGATAAAGATAGCAAGAGAACAGAAAAAGTGAAAGACTAGAATTTGTTTTTATTATTATTATTATTATGAGGAGGCAGTTATTTGCTCACGGAAAAGCTTTCAGTTGTTTCTTGAAGATTGTGAGGGATTTGAAAGACATTTGCATCTTCAGCAACACCTGCACTCTCAGAAAAAAAGGTACAAAAGCTGTCACTGGGGCGGTACCTTTTAGGTACTAATATGTACACTTTAGGTACTAATATGTACTCTTTAGGTACTAATATGTACTCTTTAGGTACAAAGGTGTGTCTTTTGAAAAGGTACTGGCCCAGTGACAGCTTTTGTACCTTTTTTGTGGGGTGTGGGGAGTAAAAAATCCCTCCTATTTCTCAATGTTGGGAGAAAACATTTAATAAATACAAATGTATGGTGTGTTTAGCTCAATTAGGCACTCTTAAGTTCACTTACTCATCTCTTTCTGGAAAGTTACATTTCTTATTCTTGCTTGATAAATGACCTTAAGTAGACCGTAAGCAGCCTGGGGTCTGTGTTGTCGTATCTTTTGCTTCATAATGCACCACACATTTTCAATAGGAGACAGGTCTGGACTGCAGGCGGAACAGTCTAGTACTCTTTTACTATGAAGCCTGTTGTAACACGAGCAGAATGAATCTTTCATTAATATCTTGTTAAAATATGCAGGGATGTCTCTAAAGAAGATGTGGCCTTGATGGCAGCATTATGCTACAGCTTTTCTCATGCTATCATCAGACAAAAGTATCGTTTACATTTACATTTAGTCATTTAGCAGACGATTTTATCCAAACCGACTTACAAATGAGGACAATAAAAGCAGTCATAACTCTGAAGTAATGAATTTAGGTAAAGGGGTGCAGAGCCAGTGGTGGTTTTGTAGGCTTATCATCAATCACAACTCCAAGGTTTCTAGCTGTTTTTGAAGGAGTTATGGTTGATGAGCCTAACTGGATGGTGACATTTTGATAAAGTGATGGGTTTGTTGAAACCACAAGCAGTTCTGTCTTAGCCAGGCTGAGTTGAAGGTGATGGTCCGTCATCAAATTTGAGCCCTTTTTCAACAATGAATCTCAAAATCATACAAAGGACAACTGAGGGACTCATGCACAACTATAACAAAAGGTAAAAACATTTACTGATGCTCAAGAAGGAAACAATGCATTAAGAGCAAACTTTTGAATAGGATGATGTGTACATTTTTCTTATTTAGTTTAAAGATCTTTTTTTGTTTTTCATGTAGTACTGCCCTTCAGAAGCTGATACTTACATGTTTCCCTGAAGACAAAATAAGTGCAATTTACCCTGTGACCATCCATCAAGCCCTTACCATCAAGCAAATGTATCATTTATATATACTGTATATATATATATATTAGGGCTGTCAATCGATTAATATTTTTAATCTAATTAATCACACCCTTTTTCTGTGATTAATCGTGATTAATCGCACACTTCATGAAAATAAGCATAGACCATTTATCTTGTTTCAAATGTTTATTTTGTCATCATTTGCTATATCCAGCAAAGTAAACCAAAAGATTGAAGGGTGATTCTCAAAAATCTGTATTTTCTGCAAGCTTTTTTCAAGATAAATTTAGATGTCTTTCCAAAAAAAGGACACTTAGAAACTCCAAAAGAACACCAAAGAACCAAATGATATAAGGAGCCCATATAAGCATATATGAAAGAAAAAAAAATCTGAATTTTATAGTATGTGTACAGTGCAATAGCAAAGAGCTTTTTTACATTTTAGAGAAGCCAAGTTGCGAAACCGAACAGGACCACATGGAGATGCCAAAAAAAACCTAAACCGCAAAAAAGCCTGCCGACTGCATATATCTACTACAGTACACGGATCCATTCAGAATAACTAAACACAGCAACATAAACATGACAAACCAAAACAATATCGTGAATGTGTATGGAAACAACGTGAATGTATGGAAATGTCTGTGCTTGTGCATAAATACAATGTGCGATCAGTGCGTCAAGAGCTCATACACGCATTATTATAACGGACTCACGCGTGCATACTGTACCCTATGACTCCTGTACGCCACCGCAATCATCTTCACCTTGATTGCAGTCTTCATCCATCAAAACTTTACTAGCGAGACTGGTTATCCAGTCGAGAAAACATAGTTTGCGTCTCATCTGGCCATACAGCGGTGGAAATGCGAAAAAGCTCTACCTCCTTTAGTGGACTTTGCTATCGGTACTACCAAAAGTCCAGAGATTTGCGACCTTAGGGAGCGTGATGGATTGTAGCATGGTAGATGACTATTAGGTAATGTGTGTGGAAACAACGTGAATGTACGGAAATGTCTGTGCCTGTGCATAAATACAATGTGCGATCAGTGCGTCAAGAGCTCATACACGCATTATTATAACGGACTCACGCGTGCATACTGTACCCTATGACTCCTGTACGCCACCGCAATCATCTTCACCTTGATTGCAGTCTTCATCCATCAAAACTTTACTAGCGAGACTGGTTATCCAGTCGAGAAAACATAGTTTGCGTCTCATCTGGCCATACAGCGGTGGAAATGCGAAAAAGCTCTTCCTCCTTTAGTGGACTTTGCTATCGGTACTACCAAAAGTCCAGAGATTTGCGACCTTAGGGAGCGTGATGGATTGTAGCGTGGTAGATGACTATTAGGTACACAGGAGCTAAACCATTAAGGGCCTTATAGGTAAGTAATAATATTATGCCCATGATTAATCTGCTTTTGTGGACAGCACGGCGAATTGTGTTCACAGACTGTTCTGATTTCTGGAGGGGTTTCTGAGCCCATGCAGTGATTTTCATTACAGAATCATGACTGTTTTTAATGCAGTGCCACCTGGGGGCCTGAAGATCATGGGCATCCAGTATTGATTTTTGTCCTTGTCCCTCACGCACAGAGATTTCTCCAGGTTCTCTGAATATTTTGATGATATTATGTACTGTAGATGATGAGATATTCAAAGTCTTCGCAATTTTGTGTTGAGGAACATTATTCTGAAACTGTTCCATAATTTGTAGATGCAGTTTTTTGCAGATTGATAAACCTCTGAGACTCTGTCTCCCTAAGATACTCTTTTAATACCTGATCATGTTTCTGACCTGTTGACAAATTAATTAGTTGCAAAATGTTCCTCCAGCTGTTTCTTTTTAGTAACACTTACTTTTCCAGGCTTTTGTTGGCCCTGTCCCAACTTTTTTGACACCTGAGCCTTGAGCCTTCTTTTTTCCTTAAAATGGTACATTTCCTCTGTTTAAATGTTTGATAGGTTTCCTATGTTCCACTGTAAATAAAATATGGGTTTATGGTATTTACAAATCATTGCATTCTGTTTTTATTTATATAATGTTAAAAGGGGTGTGACTGGTTACCTTTGTCTTTAAACATTAATTCAAAGCAGACCGACCTCTCTGAAGATTAATATAATTTTGCATGATTTTCAGTGATATAATTTTGGGAATTATGTATTTAATAATTTGCATATGATTAACTTTATATATTTAACTTTAACATGACCTTTATTTATAAAGAACACCTGTTACTGTGACAGTTCCTGGATTAAAGCCTGTATTTCAGGCTGGACGAGCCCATAGACATACAAAAAGAAGTGGTAAAAATAAAAAAAGTTAAGCATGCAAATATATTCACTTCCATAAACAAAGCTCACACTTGTCATGTATAGATTTGGCTCATTGTTTTCTTAGCTAACAATTGCAATATTACAGTGTTTTAGTAATAAAAATAGACGTAGTAGCAGCAGTCCTCCCTGGGCTTGACTTGGGGACTGGAGCCCTCCTTGGGCTAGACGTGGGGGCTGGAGCTGACACTGGAGCGGGCTCAGGGAGCAGGCTCAGGGGCTGGAGCT
>NW_015645613.1:0-7320 GCF_001515625.1 Sinocyclocheilus rhinocerous | reverse complement strand
TCTTTTTCTCCTCATCCTCCTCCTTTGGTTAGGGGAAAATGAAGCGGCCGGCGGACTTGGCTTCGGAGCGGCCGGTGGGCTTGACTTCGGAGCGGCGGGCGGGCTTGGCTTCGGAGCGGCCGGTGGGCTTGATTTCGGAGCGGCCGACGGGCTTGAATTTGGAGCAGCCGACGGGCTTGACTTCGGAGCGGCCAGCGGGCTTGACTTCGGAGCGGCCGGCAGGCTTGATTTCGGCGCGGCTGGAGGGCTTGAGATCTGGGTGGTCGAAGCCATTGGCCGGGCATGTGGAGGATCCCCGCGTGGGGTGAGCTGTCGAGGCCCGGTGGTTTTCAGGAGGGGCTGGATGAGGAAGGTCCATTACTTCCTCTACCTCTAATTCGGAACCATTTAAATAGAGAACGAAGTTAATCAGCTCGATCAATGGGAAATCACACGTGGGGAGATCGTAGCGGATCGTGGTTTCATCCAGCAGAAAACAGACACCGAGTGTGGCTTCGTGCCAACTCACCTAGTTGGAGAGCTCAAGGAATTCCCCTACATACCTCTCCAAAGGCCGACCACCCTGCCACAGGCACCACAATTGATCCTCAGCTGCTGTCATCGTTATAGGTTCGGTATTCTGTCACCAAGCGTCTACTGTGGAGGAGACGAAGGAACACGGAGACGAAGGGGATTAACATATAACACTCTTTCTTAATCTAAATACAGGCAGGAACACACACGTAGAACGAGGGGATAGACGAACAATACCGAACAGGAAACAAGGGGCAGAACACACTTTATATATGTACATGACAAGACGAGGGACACAATGAGGAACACCTGAAATCAATAAACTATCAACATGAGGGAGAAACTGGGTCATGGGGAGCACATGGGGCACGTGGGGGAGGAAAACAAACACAAGACAGTCCAAGGCCGTGACAATAGTATTAGTATACTAATAATTAGTGAACATGAACTAAAAAAGAAAAATAATTGTAAAGCATTTATTAAACTCAGTTAAGATTAATTACAACATTTACTAATGCTTTATTAAAATCCAAAGTAACATCTTTTAAAATTAATTAATGGTCATGAACTAACATGGACTAACAATGGACAGCTGTATTTTATTAATTAACGTAAACAAAGATGAATAAATATTGTAACCAAAAAAAAACATGTTTGCATAGAGTTCTTAAATACTAACACATTTTGCCCAATGTAGCGTCTGTTTTATATTGTATGTTTATATTCGGCAACAAAAAATTTTTCTATGTTATATTTTGTTATTTTCACGTATTTGCACACTTGAATTATCAGTAATTTTTAGTAGAAATTATCAGTGTTATGACATGTATTTTTAGCAGGAGTATAGAATTACAAAATAAATTAAAGCTGCAAGCAGCGATGAAAGGGCCCTCGCACCCGGGCTCACCGCCACCCGGTGGCTTTTGGAAAAGAGCAAAGAGTGGGCAATATGCATTTAAAGTGGTAAATATAAGAGGAATATGTCAAAGTCATTTATATGCGCCAAACTTCCTGCTGCCAGCTGGTGGCGCTATGATTATAACTGGACGTTGGCATATAGATGTCTTCAGGCCAAGACTTTTATCAAACATGTGAAGTCTGGTGCAGATTGAACATGGTATGTTTGAGTTAGTGCAAACAAAGTCATTTCCTGTTGCCAGCAGGTGGCGCTATAATTATTACTGAATATTGATGTGTAGATGTCTTCAGGCCAGTATTGTTACTAAACATGTGACGTTTGGTGCAGATTGGACATTGCATGTTTAAGTTAGTGTAAACAAAGTCAATTCCAGTTGCCAGCAGGTGGCGCTATGATTATTTTTGAATATTGGCTTTAAGATGTGTTCTGGCCAGGACTCTTTATCAAACGTGAAGTTTGGGGCAGATCGGACATTGTATGTTTAAGTTAGTGTAAAACAAGTAATTTCCTGTTGCCAGTAGGTGGCGCTATGATTATAACTGAATATTGGCATGTACATGTTTTCAGGCCAGGACTCTTATCAAACATTGGAAGTTTAGGGCAGATCAGACATTGCATGTTTAAGTTACTGTGAAACAAGTAATTTCCTTTTGCCAGCAGGCGGCGCTATAATTATAACTGAATATTGGCTTTTAGATGTGTTCAGGCCAGGACTCTCATAAAACGTGTGAAGTTTGCGCCAGATTGAGCATTGTGGGCATGAGTTACAACAATTTCCTCTTTCATGGTATTAATTCCATGCTTTAGCACTTAGTAAGTCTTGCTAGCATGTTTGAGCATATTTCTAGCATGTTTAGCACACAAAGCCATATTTTTACTGTGTTGCTAATAGTGCATCACAGTGTTACACGTGTCACTTCCTGTTGCCAGCAGGTGGCGCTATTAGTATAACTGAATTTGTGCATGGGTATTTGTTCAGGACTTAACACCTATCAAACATGTGAAGTTTGAGGCAGATTGGACATTGTATGCATGAGTTACAACAACTTCCTGTTTGATGGTGTTAATAGCATGCTTTAGCACTTAGCTAAGTGTTGCTAGCATGTTTGAGCACATTTCTATTATGTTTAGCACACAATGGCATATTTTACTGTGTAGCTAATTGTGCAGCACAGTGTTAAACATGTCACTTCCTGTTGCCATTAGGTGGCGCTATGACTAAAACTGAATCTTTGCATGTAGATGTGTTCAGGCCAGGACAGTCATCAAACAAGTTAAGTTTCGGGCAGATTGGACACTGCATGCCTGAGTTATGTAAACTTCCTGTTTCACTGCATTAATAGCATGCTTTAACACTTAGCTACGTGTTGCTAGCATGTTTTTTCATGTTAATAGCATGTTGCCAGCCTATGTAACACTTCCTGACGCTTTTTATTATGTTGCTAGGAGTCCATAACTGTGTTAAACATGTCACTTCCTGTTGCCAGCAGGTGGCGCTATGACTATAACCGAATTCGGGCAAGTAGATGTGTTCAGGGCAGGACTCTTATCAAACGTCTGAAGTTTGGGGCAGATTGGACACTGCATGCCTGAGTTACAGTAACTTCCTCTTTCACTGCATTAATAGCATGCTTTAACACTTAGCTACGTGTTGCTAGCATGTTTTTTCATGTTAATAGCATGTTGCCAGCCTATGTAACACTTCCTGACGCTTTTTATTATGTTGCTAGGAGTCCATAACTGTGTTAAACATGTCACTTCCTGTTGCCAGCAGGTGGCGCTATGTCTATAACTGAATTCGGGCAAGTAGATGTGTTCAGGGCAGGACTCTTATCAAACGTCTGAAGTTTGGGGCAGATTGGACACTGCATGCCTGAGTTACAGAAACTTCCTCTTTCACTGCATTAATAGCATGCTTTAACACTTAGCTACGTGTTGCTAGCATGTTTTTTCATGTTAATAGCATGTTGCCAGCCTATGTAACACTTCCTGACGCTTTTTATTATGTTGCTAGGAGTCCATAACTGTGTTAAACATGTCACTTCCTGTTGCCATTAGGTGGCGCTATGACTAAAACTGAATCTTTGCATGTAGATGTGTTCAGGCCAGGACAGTCATCAAACAAGTTAAGTTTCGGGCAGATTGGACACTGCATGCCTGAGTTACAGAAACTTCCTCTTTCACTGCATTAATAGCATGCTTTAACACTTAGCTACGTGTTGCTAGCATGTTTTTTCATGTTAATAGCATGTTGCCAGCCTATGTAACACTTCCTGACGCTTTTTATTATGTTGCTAGGAGTCCATAACTGTGTTAAACATGTCACTTCCTGTTGCCAGCAGGTGGCGCTATGACTATAACCGAAAACGGGCACGTAGATGTGTTCAGGACAGGACTCTTATCAAAATTGTTAAATTTGGGGCAGATTGGACACTGCATGCCTGAGTTACAGAAACTTCCTCTTTCACTGCATTAATAGCATGCTTTAGCACTTAGCTAAGTGTTGCTAGCATTTTTTAGTATGTTTCTAGCATATTGCCAGCCTATGTAACAGTTGCTGATGAATTTTTAAATGTTACTTGGACTCCATAACAGTGTTAAGCATGTCACTTCCTGTTGCCAGCAGGTGGCGCTATGACTATAACCGAAAACGGGCACGTAGATGTGTTCAGGACAGGACTCTTATCAAAATTGTTAAATTTGGGGCAGATTGGACACTGCATGCCTGAGTTACAGAAACTTCCTCTTTCACTGCATTAATAGCATGCTTTAGCACTTAGCTAAGTGTTGCTAGCATTTTTTAGTATGTTTCTAGCATATTGCCAGCCTATGTAACAGTTGCTGATGAATTTTTAAATGTTACTTGGACTCCATAACAGTGTTAAGCATGTCACTTCCTGTTGCCAGCAGGTGGCGCTATGACTATAACCGAAAACGGGCACGTAGATGTGTTCAGGACAGGACTCTTATCAAAATTGTTAAATTTGGGGCAGATTGGACACTGCATGCCTGAGTTACAGAAACTTCCTCTTTCACTGCATTAATAGCATGCTTTAACACTTAGCTACGTGTTGCTAGCATGTTTTTTCATGTTAATAGCATGTTGCCAGCCTATGTAACACTTCCTGACGCTTTTTATTATGTTGCTAGGAGTCCATAACTGTGTTAAACATGTCACTTCCTGTTGCCAGCAGGTGGCGCTATGACTATAACCGAATTCGGGCAAGTAGATGTGTTCAGGGCAGGACTCTTATCAAACGTCTGAAGTTTGGGGCAGATTGGACACTGCATGCCTGAGTTACAGAAACTTCCTCTTTCACTGCATTAATAGCATGCTTTAACACTTAGCTACGTGTTGCTAGCATGTTTTTTCATGTTAATAGCATGTTGCCAGCCTATGTAACACTTCCTGACGCTTTTTATTATGTTGCTAGGAGTCCATAACTGTGTTAAACATGTCACTTCCTGTTGCCAGCAGGTGGCGCTATGACTATAACCGAATTCGGGCAAGTAGATGTGTTCAGGGCAGGACTCTTATCAAACGTCTGAAGTTTGGGGCAGATTGGACACTGCATGCCTGAGTTACAGAAACTTCCTCTTTCACTGCATTAATAGCATGCTTTAACACTTAGCTACGTGTTGCTAGCATGTTTTTTCATGTTAATAGCATGTTGCCAGCCTATGTAACACTTCCTGACGCTTTTTATTATGTTGCTAGGAGTCCATAACTGTGTTAAACATGTCACTTCCTGTTGCCAGCAGGTGGCGCTATGACTATAACCGAAAACGGGCACGTAGATGTGTTCAGGACAGGACTCTTATCAAAATTGTTAAATTTGGGGCAGATTGGACACTGCATGCCTGAGTTACAGAAACTTCCTCTTTCACTGCATTAATAGCATGCTTTAACACTTAGCTACGTGTTGCTAGCATGTTTTTTCATGTTAATAGCATGTTGCCAGCCTATGTAACACTTCCTGACGCTTTTTATTATGTTGCTAGGAGTCCATAACTGTGTTAAACATGTCACTTCCTGTTGCCAGCAGGTGGCGCTATGACTATAACCGAAAACGGGCACGTAGATGTGTTCAGGACAGGACTCTTATCAAAATTGTTAAATTTGGGGCAGATTGGACACTGCATGCCTGAGTTACAGAAACTTCCTCTTTCACTGCATTAATAGCATGCTTTAACACTTAGCTACGTGTTGCTAGCATGTTTTTTCATGTTAATAGCATGTTGCCAGCCTATGTAACACTTCCTGACGCTTTTTATTATGTTGCTAGGAGTCCATAACTGTGTTAAACATGTCACTTCCTGTTGCCAGCAGGTGGCGCTATGACTATATGTGGCACATTGATAATTGGGAATATAATTCATATCACTGTTGGTTCCAAACACTGACACCGTTGGTCTCTCTCTCTCTCACACACACACTTAAATATAAATACATTTATATTATACTTTTATATATTTATAATTTGTATATAATTTTACATGTTAATTATATATTTCTAAAAACGTACATATTAGTATAAATACACGTGTGTGTCTATATATATATATATATACACACACACACACACACACTTATATTTAAAATAATTAAAATTTAATATAAAATAATTAAATTATTTTTTAATAATATATAACTATAAAAATCTATAAAAATCTACATACATAAAGTATAAATACAAATGTGTGTGTGTGTGTCACACACACATATATACAGTGTTGGGAAGGTTACTTTGGAAATGTAATAGGTTACAGATTACAAGTTACCCTACTTAAAATGTAATAAGTAGTGTAACTTTTCAATTACTTTATTAAAGTAATGTAACTGATTACATTTGATTGTGATCACAGCTGTATTTTCAGCATCATTACTCCAGTCTTCAGTGTCACATGATCTTCAGAAATCATTCTAATATGCTGATTTGCTGCTCAAGAAACATTTCTGATTATTATCAATGTTGAAAACAGCTTTTTTGAACAATTTCAACTTTTTTTTTCTTTTTTTTTAAGAATTCACAGATGAATAGGAAGTTCAAAAGAACAGCATTTATTTAAAATAGAAAGCTTCTGTAACATTATAAATTACAGTTTGAAAGTTCGGGGTCAGTAATTATATATTTTTTAATTAACTTTTATTCAGCAAGGATACATTAAATTGATCAAAAGTGACAGTAAAGATATGTTACCAAAGATTTCAATTTCAAATAAATGCTGTTCTTTTGAACTTTCTACTGATCAAATATTTTTATATACAAAACTGTGTGTGTGTATATATATAGAAGGAACTGCATGTTGTTGTAGGAGGTTCTGATAAACATTTGCATTCACTCTGCCATGTGTCTGTATAAGAGGCCCAGCTCCTGCTGCACAAAACATCCCCCAAACCATGACACTTCCTCCTCCACCTTTTAATGACTTCTTTACAACATCCTCCTCCACCTTTTAATGTCTTCTTTACATACTCGTGCTTCAGTCTTTCCCCAGTTTGACGACGAACAAAATATTTCCCATCTGACCCAAATAAAATTAAACTTGCTCTCATCAGTAAAGTGAACTTTGGAACAGTTCTCCTCTCTCCACACAACATGCTCCTCAGCAAAGGTGAGTCTAGAATTTTGATTCTTTCTGCTGATGAGAGGCTTCGTCACTGCAAAGTGTGCTTTCGGTCCGACTTCTCTTAAACGTGCTGAGACAGATCCTTACCCTGTTCAGCACTGAACTGGTGAGCAATTCCAGCTGGATGTGGACGACAAGCCTTTTTGGGGGACTTGAACCTACAATATTAGAGAAATCACAGATTTGGAACGACCAGCTTCTCTTGTTCATCCGGACAACCTCCTGTCGAAAGGTTTTAGTCACCTTAGAGCGGCCCG
>NW_015645612.1:424-499 GCF_001515625.1 Sinocyclocheilus rhinocerous | reverse complement strand
TCCAGTGGGCCATCCTCTGCTAGAGACGGCATTCCCTTCTGCCGGGCTCTAAAGAGCTGGAAGAGCTGGTCTGAG
>NW_015645612.1:0-113 GCF_001515625.1 Sinocyclocheilus rhinocerous | reverse complement strand
AGAGTTTTCATTGACAGAAACTTCAGCTCGACTGTCTGCAAAGGCTCAAATGGGCCCCGCTGTAGTGCTGTGAACACTACAGTCAGGTCCCAAGAGGGTATAGAGGGGGGCCG
>NW_015645611.1:225430-231044 GCF_001515625.1 Sinocyclocheilus rhinocerous | reverse complement strand
TGAAATAGGTCATACCATTGATATTACCTGAGAAGTTAAAGAAATCCGCTAGAAAACTGAGCACATTTAATACATGCGTGGAGTAAGATCATATAAGGGAGACGAAGTGTTTTGTGTTCATCTGCTTCTCCCATTTGTTCTTTTTACATTGACTATTACTCTATATAAACGAATATAATCATGCAGATACAACAATCATTTATCATATTTTTTTACAATATATACTGATGAATGTAACATTCACTTCAATGTCTGAGAGACTGGATGATTTCAGCTGATTTCTATTGAACTGTCAGCAACTGAACTGCAGTGTCAGACTATTTCAAATATAGTGAATTTACAAACTCCTTCTTTTTACATTGACTATTACTCTATATAAACGAATATAATCATGCAGATACAACAATCATTTATCATATTTTTTTACAATATATACTGATGAATGTAACATTCACTTCAATGTCTGAGAGACTGGATGATTTCAGCTGATTTCTATTGAACTGTCAGCAACTGAACTGCAGTGTCAGACTATTTCAAATATAGTGAATTAAGCTACAAACTCCATCATAAAGCACAGTGTTTCCATCTAACATGTGTTTTGAGCTGCAGCTCGTCATATTAAAGGGATAGTTCACCCAGAAATAAAAATTACCCCATGATTTAATCACCCTCAAGCCATCCTAGGTGTATATGACGAATCCAATCGGAGTTACAAAAAAATGTCCTGCTTCTGCCAAGCTTTATAATGGCAGTGAATGGGTGTTACTTTTCAATCGGATGGTTATATCTCAAGCATGTTTGTTTGTAGCATGTGGATACTCAATATTAATTGGGTGAATTCACGTTTTAAAGGGGTCCTATTATGCTCTTTTACAAAGTCTTGATTTAGTTTTGGGGGTGTACTAGAACAGGCTCTCATACTACAGTAGGTTGTTCGAAAAACACATTATTTTTCACATTCACAGAAACACACTGAATAAGGAGATTAGGGTGGCCAAGAGGAACTACGCTAAAAAACTAGAACACCAGTTTTCTGCCAATGAGCCTGCATCAGTGTGGAAAGGCCTGAAAGACATCACCAACTACAAGACACCATCCCCCAGCACTGAGGCCAATCAACAACTTGCTGAAGACCTGAATGAGTTTTACTGTAGATTTGAAACTCCCAGTCTAACACCCCACACCCGCTCTGAACATCTCTCCACACAACCATCAACACCTCCTGCAACCCCCCTCCCCCCCACTCCTACGTTTCAGATCAGTGAGGATGATGTGCGCCAGGTCTTCAGAAAGAACAAGAGAAGAAAAGCACCAGGCCCAGACGGTGTGACACCAGCCTGTCTGAAAACATGCACTGACCAGCTGACCCCCATCTTCTCACAGATCTTGGAAATGTCATGCCCCTTACCATAGCCGCCTGCGAGCTTCAGTGTAAATATTGCGTCAAAATCAAATAAATTTGAGCGCGATTTAAACCCGGATGATTGTACCCACTCTAAGTTTGTCTGCCTTGGGAAAGCTAGCGTGTCTCCGACATAGTGATAGCACTCGTTGTCTTCTCTAGTGCAGCTCAACCAGGTCTCATCCCATTTGATCGCACAAAAAAAAGCCTGCGCATAACGTATTTACCTTCATAATGTGTAACACTAATAATTTCCATAAACAATGGCATAATGAAACTGTTAAACTCTAGCCTGACTCACAGAATGGCAAGACACACAAGACAGCCAGACCTCCTTTGATTTTGAAAAGCTCTCCAGGCAGACAATGAAGAATTCTTTCTCTTCCTCACTTTCCTCAACATTTTCTTTTGTAGACTTCTTTCTTTTCCTCTTTTTTCATTTTCTGCAGAGATCTTTTGCTTTACATTAGAGGAAGATGTTTTGTTCTGCTCCTCTGGTGAATTAAATTCGTCTTCCACAGTCTCATCCTTATTTTATTTTGTGTATTTCTTTCCTTTCTTTACCATTTTCTCCTTTTTTGCAAAGATCTTTCGTTTTACTTTGGACAAAGATGCCATCTCCTGCTCTTCCTCAAGGGAATTCCTGGCAGGTGTGTCTGTAAGAATTTCAGTCGGTCTCCTTTTTCTGGTCTTAGTTGTCTTTCAGGGCCCTGCTTTTGGGAATGGCCTCACCAAGATAGGTGAAAAGTCCTCATTGATCAAGGAAGATGTTCCAGCAGCAGGCCTGGTGAAGGCAATGGAACTTGGCACAGTGTAAGTGGTGGAGAAAGGCCCAGTTGTAGGTACGTTTAAGGCGATGTAGGGTGTCCCAGAGATGGATGCAGTGGCAGGCACGGTGGAGGTAGAGAACTGCCCAGCCACAGACACAGTGGAAGCTGGACCAGTGACTGATGTCTCAGGATTGTGTGGACGATCAGTGACGCAGGATGGTGCAAAATAAGCATCGCTGAAAATGTCCCTGTTGAAGGGCCAAATGCCTGTGCACCTGAAGCCAGCCTGGATATCTGATGGTGTGGCAGCCATTGGGAAAGAATCCCTTACAATTGCTGGTATGTCGTAAATGGACATGGTTGTTCCAGGATGATGTCTCATCCAGCTGTCAGAGAAGCTGTAAACCATCTTGAAAGGGCCAAACACACTGCGGTCCAGTGGCTGCAACTTGTGGGAACAGTGCGGGGGGTAGGAGAGGAGAATAATGCCAGATTCACGACAAAAGTCAATTCCTCGCAAAGACATGTGGGAGTGATGATTGCCGAGGATCAGCAAGACCATCTGTGTTGGAGAGGCTCTTGTATGGGTTTGGAAGTGGCATAAGAACTCTAGAAAATCTTCATCCTGTATCCATCCTGATTTGTTGGCTGTTCCTGTACAGCATCCCTGATGAAATGAGGGTTGAGGTTTACCCTGCGAAACACAAAGTGTGGAGGGATTACATTCTCCAGTGCATTCACTGCACATGCCACAGTGACAAGTGTTCCACGCTTGCCTTCTCCGGTTTCTGGACAGTGGTGACCCCTGTCTCATCCATATTCCAGATATGCTTGGCAGTGAAATGGCGTTTTTGAAATACCTCTGCCAGATTGTTGGTTTTATTAAAGCTTTTTGCCCTAGCTAATCTTGTGGCTGTCTCAGGGAAAGGCTTGGGTGCCTGTTCAGGAAACCATCTAACCAGTCAGCCCCATCCCGTGCTCATCCCATGACTTGGGCTGCTGGCAGTTGTGAGCCTTTGCCAGTTCATAGGCAAATTTGAGAACCTGCATTAAAGCATTTGTGTAAATTAAAAAATTTAAACATATAGGCTACAGTAGGTCAACATAAACTAAAAATAAACTGTTCATAATCATGAAACATAACAAATTTAGCAATCTATTATCTTACCTCTTTGGGACTTAACCCATAATATAAGTCAGCAGCCCTAAGGAGGAACTCCGACAGTATGGTCTCCTGCTCTGCCGTGAACACTTTACTGGCTGGCCGGGATCCTGTCCTAGGTGTGCCCTCACTCACTGTCACCCTCGCCTTCCTAATAAAGTGATATAAAGCCACATGGCTTTGCTGCTGCCCTCACTGACTTCCCCTGTGCAACTTCACTGGCTGCACTCTCAAACAGTGATTGTGGCTGGAGTCCCCTATCCATCTTCCTGGGCCTGAATCTAAGCATAGTTTACTGTAAAGAAATCTCTGTTCTAACTTCATTAAATTGTTTCTTACAAACTAACTAATCATTCTCTTTGGTTTTGCTGGGTCTTATACAATCACACCACTTTAAATCCACTATACAAACTGACAATGAAAGGAACTTTTCTTTTTTCAGACATATATAATATTCACACTTTCTGTCAAACACACATTATTTTAGTGCTTTCGATTAAAAAAAAAAAACTAGATTGTGATTAAAAACATGTTTTTACATGGGCCTGGAGACTGAGGCAGAGCCGGCGGAGCAGGAAGCCAAGGCGGAGCCAGCAGAGCAGGAAGCCGGGACAGAGCCGGCAGAGCAGAGGACCACCAGGGCGGAGCAGAAGACTACCACAGCAGAGAAGATGGGATCGAAGACCCCCACAGTGGAGTAGATGACCACCACAGCTGAACAGATGGGACCAAAGATCGCCACGGTGGAGTAGATGACCACCACAGCTGAACAGATGGGACCAAAGATCGCCACAGTGGAGCAGATGACCACCAGGGTGGAGCTGATGGAGCAGGGAACCACCATGGTGGATCAGGCTGAACTGGAATACAGAGCACAGAGAGGTTATCAATGGCCTCTGTCGCCGAAACAGGACAGTCAGAGAGTTCACAGTCGGCCTCTTTGGCCGTGGCTGGACAGGCGAAGAGCTCGAAGACAGCCTCCTTGGGCGTGACAGGACAGGTTGAGAGTTCAGAGACGGCTTCCTTGGGCGTGACAAGACAAATCAGAGGGTTCACAGGCGGCCTCTTTGGCCGCGGCTGGACCGGCAGAGAATTCAAAGGCAGACGCCGATGCCTCTGGAGCACAAGTTGCCACCTCGGGAGGAGCTGTAGCGGACGTCGCCGCTTCGAGAGGTTCTGCAGCAGAAGCCACCACGGCGGGAGGTGCTGGACTCACTAGAGTCATTGGAACAGGAAACGGCACTCCTGGCTGTGACAAGGGAACTGGAGCGAACTCAAGGACTGGAGCAGGCTCTGAAATTGATTCAAGGACTGAAGCAGGCTCTGGCACGGACTCGTGGACTGGGGTGGCCTCAGGAGGAGTAACAGAGCAATGAGTAGCCCAAACACACAGGATGGCAACCGCCATTACAGGGAGCACTGAGCCCAGGGGAACAGTCTCTGTGATAATTAGTTCTGAGGCCCTTGGGATGCCAGTTCTGAACTGGTAGCCATAGCGGGACCAGGCTCTGGAGTGGCAGATACTGCAGGAGTGCCGTGTTCCTCCTCCACAACACCCACAGTAAATGCAGAGCCACTTAGTTGGTGTGCCAGATCACTGTAAAACTTCAGAGTCCAGTGAGGATCATGCAAAGGCATGAGTGAGCTGAGCGGCTCAGATAGCCCACCACGAAAAAATATCATAAGGCATACCTGGTCAAAAGGTGTTAAATGAGCCAGTCCAATAAAGTCCTCCACATAGTCCTCAATGGGTCGATCTCCCTGACAGAGACAAATTAACTGTGCTGCTGGATTCATGATAAGCCTGGGACTCTCAATAAAGCCGCTGGATCCGGGTGTGGCTGAGTATTCTGTAACGTAGGGAGGAGTGACAACGGAGTTGAGGATCCAAATGCAGCTTTATTTCAAAGAGTGGTCAAAACAGGCAGGGTCAAACAACAGCAAACAGGTACAATCCAGGATGAGACAAAAGAGTAATCCAATAAAACAGGCGAAGGTCAGGGCAGGCAACAAACGATCAAAAACAACTAAACAGTCCAGGGTAAAAAAAAAAACATGAAGACAAGGAAACAGGGAAACTAGGAAACACGGGAACTTGGAAACGCTACAGGCTAGCAATACTCAGGGATGTGTGTGTGGATGAGTGCAACCTTCATAGTGTGAGATTGATAAGGTAAATAGACACAGGGGAAGGCAATCAGTGATGATGAGTCCGGCAAAGGATTATGGGAAATGTAGTCTGTGAGAGTGTGACAAGAGTGGTGGGTGGAGTGCCAAGAG
>NW_015645611.1:224309-224817 GCF_001515625.1 Sinocyclocheilus rhinocerous | reverse complement strand
TCTGAACTGGTAGCCATAGCGGGACCAGGCTCTGGAGTGGCAGATACTGCAGGAGTGCCGTGTTCCTCCTCCACAACACCCACAGTAAATGCAGAGCCACTTAGTTGGTGTGCCAGATCACTGTAAAACTTCAGAGTCCAGTGAGGATCATGCAAAGGCATGAGTGAGCTGAGCGGCTCAGATAGCCCACCACGAAAAAATATCATAAGGCATACCTGGTCAAAAGGTGTTAAATGAGCCAGTCCAATAAAGTCCTCCACATAGTCCTCAATGGGTCGATCTCCCTGACTGAGACAAATTAACTGTGCTGCTGGATTCATGATAAGCCTGGGACACTCGATAAAGCCGCTGGATCCGGGTGTGGCTCAGTATTCTGTAACGTGGAGGCGTGACAACAGAGTTGAGGATCCAAGTGCAGGCTTTATTTAACAGAATGGTCAAAACAGGCAGGGTCAAACAACAGCAAACAGGTACAATCCAGGATGAGACAAAAGAGTAATCCAATAAA
>NW_015645611.1:208588-211177 GCF_001515625.1 Sinocyclocheilus rhinocerous | reverse complement strand
ACACACTGTTAGGCTTTTATTTGTGCACGTAACTTGAATTGATCTGTGGAATATGTGGTAGATGCCTCGTCCTACGGAGCGTCTTTCACAGGCTTTTGGCTGCTATATTTTTTATTAACCACCAGATGGCACTGTTTTCGAGACACTCGAAGCTTTGAATCTTTTCCCGAAACAGTCAGAAGAAAGCCTCAGTGCTTCACGAGGCTTCATTTGCCCATCACTAAGGGAAGACAACAAACAATCATAAACAAGGAAACAGTCCAGGGTCAGAAACACTAAGGCAAGGCGGAACTAGGAAACACTGAAAACCACAAAGACGTTACAGGCTATCAATACTCAGCGATGTGTGTGCGGATGAGTGCAACCTTTATAGTGTGAGATTGATAAAGTAATGAGACACAGGTGAAGGCAATCAGTGATGATGAGTCCGGCAAAGGATTATGGGAAATGAGTCTGTGAGAGTGTGACAAGAGTGGTGGGTGTAGTGCCAAGAGTCAGGGGTGGAGTGCCCTCTGGTGGAGCTCATGGGCACTCCTTAAGGAGCGGCTTCCAGACGCTCCCAAACGAAAACAGAAATGAATCCAGGACAAAGTCAAACAAGGTATACATCCAAACAACGACACTGAGTGGAACCAATGAACTAATGAGTAATTATGGAAACTAACAAGGGAAAGGGTATGGTAGAATTAGTGTCCATGGTAACAAACAAGGAGCAGAGCAGCAGGGAACATGAGGGGAACAACGCAACAATAGGCACACACACCTACATATTAAAAGTCCTTGAACCCAGAGACCAGAAACACAGACAGGGATCGTAAAATTAGTGTAAGGTCTGGTGAGAATATGCTAGTCTCGTGAAAACCAACGTTTGTTTACAGGAGCAAATGAACCAAAGTTTCCTTACTTTAGCAAAGGAAAACCGGTCTCCTCTTGGCTTATATCGAAATCCTCCCACATATTTCTTAACAAATCCTCGTTTAGTACTTCTAATCTGTGACCAGTATTTGGTTTCTTCTCTCCTCTGCGCTTCCTCACTGACAAGCTACGCAAAATCGCATTCAAAATAGCAAGCGATTCCTTGCCGATTATGAACGTGATTTTGTGTAGCTTGTCATTGAACTACGGCTCTGTGAAGTAAATGCCTCTCCATCTGAAAGCACGTGCTGGAGATTTACTACTAATCACAGAAGCGGCTTTACTGACGAGATGAGCATGAAAATCAAATTCGATTTTTTGCACAGCCCTAGCTTCCGCATGAATCTTTTCCCGAAACAGTCAGAAGAAAGCCTCAGTGCTTCACGAGGCTTCATTTGCCCATCACTAAGGGAAGACAACAAACAATCATAAACAAGGAAACAGTCCAGGGTCAGAAACACTAAGGCAAGGCGGAACTAGGAAACACTGAAAACCACAAAGACGTTACAGGCTATCAATACTCAGCGATGTGTGTGCGGATGAGTGCAACCTTTATAGTGTGAGATTGATAAAGTAATGAGACACAGGTGAAGGCAATCAGTGATGATGAGTCCGGCAAAGGATTATGGGAAATGAGTCTGTGAGAGTGTGACAAGAGTGGTGGGTGTAGTGCCAAGAGTCAGGGGTGGAGTGCTCTCTGGTGGAGCTCATGGGCACTCCTTAAGGAGCGGCTTCCAGACGCTCCCAAACGAAAACAGAAATGAATCCAGGACAAAGTCAAACAAGGTATACATCCAAACAACGACACTGAGTGGAACCAATGGACTAATGAGTAATTATGGAAACTAACAAGGGAAAGGGTGTGGTAGAATTAGTGTCCATGGTAACAAACAAGGAGCAGAGCAGCAGGGAACATGAGGGGAACAACGCAACAATAGGCACACACACCTACATATTAAAAGTCCTTGAACCCAGAGACCAGAAACACAGACAGGGATCGTAAAATTAGTGTAAGGTCCGGTGAGAATATGCTAGTCTCGTGAAAACCAACATTTGTTTACATCAGCAAATGCAAAACCATGGTTAATTTGTGGTTACCATGGTTTAACCAACCATGTTCTTGAATATAGAGATTTTGAACATAGAGTTAGGATTAACAGAATTTTAGATAAAAGAGAGATTTAGAGCCAGATTTTTGTTTATGTATGTGTAATTTAGCTAGCAGGAAACACAAATTAAGTTATATTTTCTTTTAAATAGTCAAACAATCCAAAGAAAATTATACAAATGATACGTGGGTTATATATAGCCTAGAATGTGTGCGAAGAGTGCTTCCTTTATAATCACCTAAAAGCTGTCAGTTCGGTTGATCATGATCTCACATTTTCGTTATAATCAATGAATGAATCTCTTATATTGTGTCTACACACTGTTATAAGGAGAGTTTCTGTCATGTTCTGGGAGAGCTGTGTGTGCAGGGCTGGATTGGTAATCGGGCATACCGAGCATTTTCCCGGTGGGCCGACGCACTTAAGGGGCCGACAGAATGTTTTTTAATTTTTTTGCCGAAAACCATCACGCAGGGACAGCGAGCAGCCAGTGGCCCATTGGTTTGTCTCCTGTATTGACAGCGTAAACATCCAATCACAATGCGCTATAGACGGAGCGATGAAG
>NW_015645611.1:204198-208249 GCF_001515625.1 Sinocyclocheilus rhinocerous | reverse complement strand
GAGAGAGAGAGACAGTGTGTGTGTGTGTGTGAGAGAGAGAGAGTGTGTGTGTGTGTGTGTGTGTGTGAGAGAGAGAGTGTGTGTATACCTACTTAACCATATTTTGGAGAACAAATTGGTAACCCAAAAGTGAGCTAAACCTGACAAATTCTCCAAAAGTCTAAGTAATGTTTATTTATGTTTTATTTAGATAGCAAGTAATAGTGTGTGTGTGTGGTTGGAGTGGTGTGTGTGTTCAGCCCTGTGTTTTTCTCAATGTCATCTATTTGTTCACATTGTCTTTAACTCTGCCGTATAGCTGTGTTTGGTCATGTATGCTAATGTGCCTCTCACGTGTTACAGCGTGTCCATATGGGGCATGTTGTCACATTTCACTTCCATTCTTTCGGGGTAATTGAGGGGAAAAAAGTATACACCATATCAATGAAACAAGACCACATATTTGTACAAGACATGTGAAATTAATATGGAAAAATAAATACTCTGAACCTAGTTTGTGAATTTAGACAAACTGAGAAAGCCAAAAAGTGTTGGAATATGTGTCCCACTCCCCTACACACTCATTTTCCTTCATGGTCTGTATGGACCCCCTGAAGGAGCCTGTGTTTAAATCTCTCTCTCTCTCTGCTCTAGGTGTCTTAGCAACATCAAATCAGAAGTGACCGCTCGGCTTCTGTGTCGTCCAATCACGTTGCTCGGACGCTCACTGCTTTTATTGCTCTGTTTGAAGTCCATTCAGTCATGAATAGATTCAGAATCACATTATAGCGGCGTTGATTGTTGCCATGACGACTGACCTCAAGCCCCCTCCTCCCAAACGGTTACCCCACCCCCACGCGGCTCAGTTACCCCGCCCCCTCCAGGGACTCCATCTTAAGACATTTAATGATGGACAGAAGAAAGAGAAACTTAAATGTATAAAAGCATATGTGTGGCTCCTGAGGATTTGTTCAGAGATCAGTCACATTCATCTGAGCGTTTGGTGGATGATAAAAGTGCTGAAGAACCTTTGGAATATTTATGAATGAATATTTATTAAACATGAATATTTATGAACATCATTTGTTCTTTGATTATATTCTTATATAAACATATTCAATAATCAAAGGGTTAAAGGGATAGTTCATCCAAAAATTATAATTCTCTCATCCTCGTGTCATTCCAAACCTGTATGAATTTCTTTCTTCTGTTGAACACAAAAGAACAGTATTTTGAAGAATACAGCTGACGGTAGCCATTAACTTCCATAGTATTTGTTTTCCATGCTGTGTAAGTCAATGGCTACCGTCAACTGTTTGATTAGTAGCATTCTTCAAAATATCTTCTTTTGTGTTCATCAGAAGAAAGAAACTCATAGAGGTTTGGAACGACATGAGCGAGAGTAAATGATGACAGAATGATGATCATTTTGGGGGGTGAACTGTCTCTTTAAACAGCATCTCTTGTGCTTTTATATAATTTGAGTTCATTGATCTGGTTTTCGGGGTGATTTTTCACTCTGCTAATGAAGATGATGATTTATGTTTCTGTCTGATTTGTGATTGGACGTGTCCTGACGGGGGTCTCCATGTCTCCTGCTGATGGTGTGTTATATTGATCTGACACTAATACCCCTCTCTCCATTTCACTCCTGCCCCCATCAGACGGATTAACGCTCCCCGCTGGATTGGGGGTCTGTGAGCAGGACAACGCGGGTCCCACAGCAGAATGAGGGGCTGAAGATCCTGACACACACACACACTCACGATTTCTGCAAAAGATTCATGAAAACCACAGCAAAAACATTTTCATTTACATCTCAGACGTGCAGGGGCGTGTCTATGTGGTGGCACCGCCCCCCCCGAAATGAGTAAAGCCTTGAAGTCCTTTTAAGTGTTTTTCTTAATTGAATATGTACAATTTCTCATATGTTAAAAAAAATGTATTTGATTTTATTAATCTCAAAAATTTGAACTTACAGTTTTTTACGATTGCTTAAGCACACTTTTGAAAACAGGGCCCGTTTTGTCAAAACACTACACACAATTAACACAACCCTACACCAAAGTAGCACAACACTTCAGATCATTTGCAAAATGGAACACTTTTGTCAAAACTATACACAACTTTATAAAAACAATATTTTGTTACCATACGAAACACACATTTCATATGACTTTAATCTTTTTGAACCAGTAACAGACTGCTGTTGCTAACCTAAAACACTTTTAGCAAGTCTAAATCTCAGAGATTAGAGTACTGTAAATGAAGTACACAGAGAAAGTGCAACTATACAATAGCTCACCAAACAAGACCAATGCTGCAGACTGACGAAAATATCATTGATTTCTCTCCATATACCCAAATCAGTCAACATGGAGAATCACAACAAAACATGTCCCAGTTGTCATGCTACTACAGTAGTGTGCATAACACTGTTAGCTCAGCAAACAGACAAACGTAAAATACTGTATCCAGTACAGGTTACAATTACAGTAAATAACAACAACAACAACAAACAAAAAATAATCTGAAAAAAACTGACAATATTGTACAGAAAATACTACAGTAAACATACTATACATTATCTCTTCGCCTAGCTGGATCTGGCCAGAGAATTTCATCAACATCACAAGCAATATCCTCATCAATTAATATATTATTAACATCGTCGTGTAGACACTCTGTATGTTATAATGAAAGGATTCGATTGTGATCAGCACAGAACAAAAACTGGTGTGTGTCGCAGCCATCAGGTAAACCAGCATACATTCATGAGGATGAGGAAAGTGTTTTAACTTGAGTAAAGCCCCCAGAACGCCCCCCCCGGCCCCCCTCTATTGAGGCAGTGCCCCAGCCTGGCCCCCCCATTTAAAATGCTCTAGAACCGCCCCTGCAGACGTGAAGATGTATTTGTTTAGTACAGGTGATCTGTCATCATTGATCAGTTAGTTATGGTCAGGTAATAGTTTAATCTAATTTAGAGTCAGTGGTAAACTGCATCAGTGTCTGGACATGATCATAATGAGCCCATCTTAATTAACCGTGACCTTTGACCTGGTGTGTGTCTGTTCATCTTTATTTGCAGTGATGGGACTGATAGCAGGATAAAACATTTATCACAATATTACTGTCTGTCTACTGGCTGCACTACTGCAAACCCAGCCAACAAAAATAAATTCTAAGAACGTTTTGCTAACATTCCCATTAAGTTATAAAGACTTTATTTTAAACGTACAAAATATAATTTTTTTAAAATAATTTGAAAGGTTTTTTGGTTTTTTTTGGATATTGCGAACATTATAAAAAACATTATCCCTCTGGTGTTGTTCAGTCATTTTTGACCAAAAAAAGGTTACATTTTGTTTTTTAAGAATTTTTACTGAATTTGAATGGTACGAAACTTGGCAAAGGTTTTGGCACTTGCTATGTGAACACAAAGAAATCATGGATGCAATTTGAAAAGGTTAAATGGTCCTGAAAAACAATAGTCACACTTGAATGGTTAGTGGTCAAAAATGATGCCACTGAAATTAATGGGGAGTGAATTTCATCAAGTAGAAACGTTTGGTATTGCACCCAAACAAAATCTTACTTTTATTGTTATATTTTGTAATATCAACCTCAAATTTGGAACACAACTTGTTTAGATGTATGCCTTTGATTTTCTTGCAGTTTTAGAGTAAAACATGTTTTGGATAATATATATTTCATATAACATTTTAAAATAGTATTTTTTTTTATACACACAGACACACACACACACATATATATATATATATTTGTGTGTGTGTGTGTGTGTGTGTGTTTGTCTGTGTGTATGAAAAAAAAATACTATTTTAAAATGTTATATGTTAAAATCAAGCTGAAAGTAGTAACATACATTAGGTGAACATCCAACTAAAATATTTCAGAAAACGCTCCATGAACAATGTATAAATAACGTTTTGAGAGCATTCTTAAAATATGATAGATAGATCGATAGACACACAGACAGATAGATAGACAGACAGACATAGTTAGATGGATAGATAGACAGACAGACAGACAGACAGACATAGTTAGATGGATA
>NW_015645611.1:194722-204175 GCF_001515625.1 Sinocyclocheilus rhinocerous | reverse complement strand
ACACACAGACAGATAGACAGACAGACAGACAGACATAGTTAGATGGATAGATAGACAGACAGACAGACAGACAGACATAGATGGATATATAGACAGATAGATAGATAGATAGATAGATAGATAGATAGACACACAGACAGACAGACATAGTTAGATAGATGGATAGATAAATAGATAGATAGACACACAGACAGACAGACATAGTTAGATAGTCAGATAGACAGATAGGTCAGGTGTATTTTCATGTATCAGCTGCTCGTGACTAACACACTTGTATTATTGGCTGACAGCTGAATCAGCCAATCAGCGCCTTTCCACTGCTTCTTCACGTGCGCGTCACCGCGTCCCGTCCAATCAGGTGCTTGAGAGAAGCGCGTCGCGCTGCGCTCGAGCCCCGCGCTGTCAGTCCGCCCGGCGACGCGCTGCGGAACGGGAGCGTCAGCTGAAGGTGAACGGACGGCACAGTCGCATCCGCAGGTAAGAACCGCGCGTTTACTGACGCTGGATGTGTACGAGGAGACACGCGATGCTGCGAGGATGCACGCGCTCTGTGAGGAGGAGGAGGAGGAGGAGGATGATGATGATGATGCTGAGACACACACATGTACCGCAGTGCAGACGCGCGCGCGCCTGTTTGACGAACACGGATGTTTTGCTTTGATTTCTGTAACGAGTCAGTCGCACGCGTTGTTTTTCTCACGCGCACCTGTGCGCGCGTCTCATCGCTGCTAGCAAAGGCGTTTATGAGGCATTAAAGATGCACGAAGCGTCAGCCAGGAATCACAGCGCTCATTCAGTGACAGCACTGCTCTCGCAGGGCGTTAGAGACATACACATGACGAGCAGGGTTAGATATGATGTGCAGCGTTATATAGGGCGTGTAGAGAGACATAAACCCTCTCTACTCATCATATCTAACCCTACATGTCTACATGCGTGTGTGCAGTCATGTGTGATACTGTATGTCCGGCCATTACCATCAATGCAAACCTCATTTATTAATGACTAGTAAAAGCAGCAGCCAAACCTCGCATAGATCTACCTGATTTTAAAATTATTGATATGCTTTTATAGCTTTTGTTAATATTTTGAATTTGATTTGTATATATTTTTTATTGATTTTTATATTTTTATATTATTCACTTCGAAATTGCTAGTAAATTTCACAAATAATAAAAAAAAGAAATGGCAAGTTACATGTTGAATTTAATGTGAAAATTTGAAGTAGAAAGACTGAAATAGTATTTTCTTGTAAACTGCATTTTTTTGTAATTTTATTTATTTATTTACAACTTAGAAAAATAGTGTGGTTTTAGTTTATTTAGTTAGTTAGTTTAGTACTTCAAGCTAAACTAAATTTTAAGTAATGATTTTTTATGGTTTATTTTTTAGTTTCAGTTAACTATAATAACCTTGTGGAATTGCCTAATTAATTATTCAAACACAACAGCCAATGGCAAGTCTCCAGCAGCAGACCTTTCAATATTCCTATTTCTATTAAAAGTAGTTGTGTTTATTAAAATGATATGCAATTTGGGTTTTAAAATTAAATTTTGCCGCTGATCATGTGTTTGTCAAGCAAAACGCCATGGATTTAAGAAAACACTTTGACCAACAACAAAAGGTAAGAGTCTGGAGACATTAATGTGGCATTGCTATATACGAATAATATATAAATATGGCTAGTCATGATTCTCTGATCATGTTGTGTGGTTTCAAAGGTGGCTCATGGTTTGGGCTAGAGTTAGGACTAGTTTAGGAATGGTCTGGATTAGTGGTCGACCGATATTGTTTTTTTGACAGCCGATGCCGATATCTTGGAAAGCAGGGTGGCCGATATAAAGCCGATATAATTTGTTTTTAATTTTAATTAATATTTAAGAAATTTGAAATAATTTGACAATGGATTAAAAAATTTGTAAAATAAACATACTTATACTTTAGATGACAAAGTATTTTTCACAAATAAATAAATATTTAATTAAAATATAATTAAAACGGAAGTAAACACTGTAACCAACAGGGCACTCAGGATTCTGGGAAGTTTGTGTGCAGAATCATATTTTTCAAATAAAGCCAGGGTAACACTCATTTTACATACAGCACACAGAGAAAATGACATGAATATGACATTGGGCAAATGCATAACAACCCTCTACGCACACCTTGGCAATATAATCGCCTTTGCCGGCACTCGAGGTCGGACTCGGAGACACAGCGTTAGGCAACTTAACTCAGAACACGAAACTCTCAACGGAAAAGAAAAGAAACTAAAGTAAAGAAATAGAAGTAAAGTTTGACGAGACTAGGTGGCGTTTCTCCTCATGGTTTTGGAGGAGCTGGCGTGTAAGCCAGAGCACGCTCAAAGAGCGCAAAAAGCGATGACTGAAAAGCACAGCTAGAAGCCATGACCAAAAAAACTAAAGCGCTAAAAAGGCGATGACTAAAAAGCATAGCTCAAAGCTATGACTAAAAAGCCGAATGGCTAAAAGTGATGACTTGAAAGCACATGACTAAAAGCGAAAAACTAAAAGCTAGACGCAAAAAGCCTGCTAAAAGCTAAAAAGCATAGACTAAAAAGCTTAGACAGACTTCTATCCGTATTAGACAGAACTGTTAACGATGACAGTGAACAAGAGGGAGAATGTGAGCGGTGTGCGCTCAGGTGCTGCCGCTCTCAGCGCCGTCAAAATAAAACTCCCGCCTCGAACACATCGGCCAAGCAGAAAAACTTATCGGCCGATGCCGATATTTGAAAAATGCCAAATATCGGCCTTGGCAATATATTGGTCAACCACTAGTCTGGATGCAGTATCATGTCCTGATGGTGTTTAATCAGAGGAAGGCTGTTCTGTGGGTTAATCAGCTTCCACATGAAGGATCCTGAGCTTCTGGCCAATCACAGCGAGACCTGTCCTCGTGTCTGTGATATCAGTCTCCTCGTGTTTTCCTCAGGGCTGACGAATGTGTGTTTGACCCGGTTTACCCATCAGCCCCGGGCGCAGGGTCTCCTCGAGATGCTGATGTGTGTGTCCGGATCAGATGTGATGAACGAGCCTCATTAGCAGCATCAGATCCTTATATTGGTGCGCTCAGGTCAAGTCAGATTTCAAGTCAAGACAGTAAATTTGTTTCAATGATTTAAATGATTATTTTATTAATTTACAATAAAACTAGATTGCATGTACAAAACATCATAGTATTGTAAGATATGTAACGATTCAAATACAATTTTCATTGTGTTTCCAGATCCTTACTATCACTACCACTCGCAAACCATGCATCACACACTGTAGGCAGCGCAATCCTAACAACCTGCGCACTTTGCCTATGTCTACTTGTCATTTGCACTTATATATTGTTGCTCTTTTGTTAGTTTTGACTGCTTTTATTGTCCTCATTTGTAAGTCGCTTTGGATAAAAATGTCTGCTAAATGACTAAATGTAAATGTAAATTTTACAGCACCTTCATGAATTTAATAAACACAAAGAAATGGCACATTGACTCAAGTGATCTGAACGCATCGGATGTCGTAATTATGACTTCCCAAATTGTAAATATGAACTTGAACGCACCATATGTCAGAAATCAGTATGGAGAGGTTTGACTGAACAGTCTCTGTAGACTCAGATGTTCACGTGTGACTCTTGAGGTCTCTGAGTTTGGGAGGTTTTCAGCAGATTCGCTCTGTATTTCTACATCTGAAGGCCAGAGAAACAGTGGAGGTCCACGCGCTGCTCTTCAGGTGATTTTACCAGCACTGAGTGGTTCTGCAGTTATGGATGCTGGACCAGACCGTCTCTTCTCACCTTCATCTCGCACATACAGCGTGTCAGAAACAGAAGCAGGGCACCGCATGTGTCTGTAATACAACATATGAAAAATATCATTTTTTGATCAATCTGTCAGTGAACTATTACTGTCATCATCATCAGTGAAATTATTTACATGATGATAAGAGAAGAACAAACACACATGCGCTCCAGATTCAGCTCTGGAAGATGACAGATGATGAGTTATGATGAGTTATTCAGTATAGCAATCCTCTCAAAGCTGCAGTGTGTCATTCCTGCAGCATCAGTGATGAACTGAACACTAACAGTCCTTCAGTAATCAATGTTTTAGCGTGTGAACTTTGTCCTCTCAGCTCTGAGACTGCGCTTCCCAGCATGCATCTGTGCAATCAGTGTCGGTGGGGGGGGGGATGAATCACTCGCTTGGCGCCACAATAAAGCCGCTGGAGTTTGATTGACATCTCTGGCATTTAATGAGCAGCGGGAGACGGACTGAAGTGATGCGCGTTTACTGTCACACACACACACACACACACACACACACAACAGGACACTGACTCATAATGCAGAAACACTTAAACAGAGTTTAATCTGTATGTGTGTTTCATGTTCAACACACACATTTACACACACACACACACACAATCACACACACACACACACACACACACACACAACAGGACACTGACTCATAATGCAGTAACACAAAAAGAGTTTAATCTGTGTGTGTTTGTGTGTGTGTGTGTGTGTCTGTAAGTGTTTCATGTTCAACACACACACACACACACACACACACGCAGCTCTTGCAGGTTAGTCAGCGATTCCAGCGGCCGGATCGATTCTCACTAATGGAATAGAAGGATTACACACACACACCGCTGTGGTTTAATTGAATAGTGTGTGTGTGTGACTACACAAAGAACAACACTGATTAGATCAGACTGTGTTTGTGAGTGTTTATGCAAAGTGTGTGTGTGTGTGTGTGTGTGTGTAAGAGCTATAGATTTATCTGAGAATGGCCTGAACTCACCGGCACAACACTACAGTCTTTTATATGGTTGCTAGGGTGTGGTGTGTGGTTGCTAGGGTGTTAATTCTGTGAAATTCTGATCTGTAGTTGCAGGGGCGTAATTTCCACTGGGGACAGGGGGGACATGTCCCCCAAAAACATTTTCCCCCATTTTGTGTCCCCCCCACTTCTCAAACCAAAGTTACACCCTTGTGTAGATGTGCCTCCTTCAACCTGCTGCTCTCAGATCAGGAATTGATAACAATAGAGGTCAAAGGTCAGGGAGATAATGTCGCTAAAGGTCAAAGGTCGGGTCACTGCGTGTGTGTGTTTAGCTTTAGTTTGTGGACACAAATGACTCATAATATCCAGTAATATTATCAATTTGACTGAAATGAGAGTTTAGTTAATTTGAGGGCTCATGGGATTGATTTGATAAATTGATAGATTTGTTTGTGTATTTTGTATCTTGTGCCGTTCAAACCAGTGTTATTTTAGTATCAGTGATGTAGTTTTTGTTGATATTTTGAATTAGATTTTATTTTTATATTTTCTGTTTTTACTTTCATTTTAGTTGTCATTTTCATTATTTTTTATAATGTTTACATAGTTTTTATAGTTTTAGGTTATTTAGTTGTGGTAATTTTAGTACTTCAAATTAAACTAAACTTAAATTTAAACTAGCTTAAATGTAAGTTTTCTTGTATTTTATTTCAGTTGACATTTATTTTATTTCATATAACTATAATGAGTATAATAACCCTGGCTGAGATGTTCCTCCAGGATCTTCTGTGAGGTTGAGATAGATTATTGTTTCTCAAACGCAGAGCTGCTGTAGTCCTGACACAGATCAAGCGAACGGTGGGAGTGTTTTTGTGTAAATGGGTTAATTTATCTGTGATATTGAAGGGCAGAGCGGCTCATCTGGGTATTTTTAGCAGCTGAAATGCGACGGAGGCCTGAAGGGAGACGAGAGACTCATTTAGCAGTCGATTACAGAGGATCCAGAGGCTGGTGGAGATACAGATGCTTCATTATTATCAGCACTGATTCCTCATCACCTGCTCCTGTCAGCGAGTAATCAAGAGTATGATGTCTAACAGTGCAGATCAGCGATTCACTAAAGTTTCTTCCAGCTGAACCTCTTGAGTTCAATATTTCAGTAATTTAACAACACGTTTGCATGTTTACAGTTCTCTGATGTCAGCTAATGGCCACATTGACACGCAGGTCAACAATATATATCACGAAATTTGCTATTTTTTGCTGTGCTACATCCAGTTTTCCAGCATGTCACATTCACTTTATGTGCACTGTATGTCAAATTCTCACTACTTTGTTTTTTGAGAATATATTTAGTGCACTCACACTTGTGTTCACGCTTTACAAGAACCAACTAACACTATGAGTTACAGTACAAATATTGATGTCTTAAATTCTTCACTTTCAAATGTTGAAACTTCAAACTCAGCTCACAGAGATGAGCAGGAGAAGAGCAGAATCACTGATGGAAACTGTAAAGCAGCTCATAAAGATGGTAGAGTCATTATTCAGTGTCCTGTATGTCCTCATGTCTGGTGTTCCTGCTGGAGCGCTGCGAGTGTGTCGATCATACTGGTGTTTAATATCTGAGCGCTGGGTGTCTGGTGGGTGAGTTTGCTGTATGAGCGTCTCAAACCAGCCTGTTCTCCTGCTCCGTGACCTGCGCTGCCTCAAGGACACGAGAAAAAGTCTCTGAGAGCAGAAAGATAAGCGTCTAGAGGAGCTTCAGCCGCCCAATCGCTGGCCTCGCACGGCTGAATTGTTTTCAGATCGATGGCTTCCTCTCTGATGGCTGCGACTCAAGAGCATAAATGCATTGAAGAGCACAATCCCATTACTGGTGAAAGAGCAGGAAACACTGACCACAACACCAGGGTGGCCGCGGGTCCTTAAAAAGTCTTAAAATGTCTTAAATAAAGCTTTCCTAAAATAAGGCCTTAAAAAGTCTTAAAATGTCTTAAATTCAGATTCAGTAGGTCTTAAATATTTTTGGTCACATTACCACAAACATTTCTCCAGTCGGACCCAGTGAGTGTCCATCCATCAAGAGTACTTTCTCCCCCCCCCGCTGTAGTTACGCGTCATCAGAGAGAATTGCGGTTACAGAATACAGTCGAACACCAGCTCGCTGTCCAGCCTCCGAACTACTTTAAATGGGTTAATGCAAGTTTACTGAAAAATGGCTTGAGAATTGTACTTGCCCGACAGGACTAATAGCCTGATTAAAACTTAAGTGACAAAATATAATCACGCATCAAAACGTGCGAATGATTCTTCTGATTTTATTACATTCAGCTTAAACAGCGATTGATAATTGATAGTGTATTTCTATTATCAATGTCGCGCTGTTGAGGCTCGTGCTGCCTGTCTCTGTGAGAGACTTTCATGGAGAAATCAAATCAAATGAGCGTAACGACACGCATAAAGAAACTCACAGAACAAACATACTGAGGTAAAAATTCAAAATGTTTAGTTTATTTATAGCATGATATAGTCAAGTAACATACCATGACAAGGGATCTATTTTGCTGAATATTTTCACGATTGCAAATGTTACATTGATTTTAGTTCAACAAACAAGTAGTAAAGTATATGAAGTTACTTACATTTTTAGACACAATTGATTTTGTTCTATTTCACCAACGAAAATAGTTCCAAACAAAGATCAGAACAGAATTATTGCCACACCCGGCGTTTTTGTTACTGAATGATTCAGAGGTTTGAAGGAATCGGTTGAATGAATAAGTGACTTACCGCCACCTACTGTCGGTTTAGTCTCATGCTTAAAAGTATCCATTTTTCCCCCAACATTTCTTATTTGTATGTTCAAAATTTTATTTACAACATTAATCCCATAACATTATTTATTGCTGTTGTAATTTTGTAATTTAATTTGATTGGTAACAGCCCTGTAGTGTATTAAATTTCTTGATCAATTGTAAGAATTTGACTTGAAAGATGATTCATACATTTATCAATAAGGTAAAAAAAAAATATTGGCCTTTATAAAGGTAAGATTAAATTGAAATGTTTTCATTTCGGTTTATTAAACTTGCAGCAAATGAAAGTAGGCGATTAATCGGTTAAAAATTCTTACTGTCGGTTAACAAATTTACATTAGTATTCTTATGCTTGGCTTTCCAGAGCAACAGCAACAGAGTCTGGGCCAAATCTGGCTTACATCCGGCGCTTCTGGCTTCATTCTGGCATTTTTTTTACAGTCTTGGTTGCAAATGTTTGTGATTTTTATTTTTTATTTGTTATGTATGATAGATTCTGACAAAACAAAAAATCAGGCTTGTGTACCCTATTTATGACATCATACTACTTTCTTTGTTCAGAAACGGAAGTATCTTAAAATGTTATTTGTGTGTTGTACTTTTTCATATATTTAGTAGCTATATACAGCAAACTACAGCGCTCCCAGTAGGCTATTTTACGGAGCGGTCAACACTGGCATGCAATCAGTTGATGAACACCCTATTCATATATAAAACTAGGCTATATGTTATTAAATTGTATATATAAAATAATTTTATTTACAAGTTTTGTGTTTGTGTTTTTCCCGTTTTATTCGTTGCATCCGTTGCATCTTAAAATTACTTTATCTACATATCTACTCTAGTCTACATAATTCAGATCAAATCAATATTGAGAAACAGGAGCCGTTATTACTTTCAAAGTGAATACCCCCCCCCCTGAAAAATTGTGCATGGCCCTTCACTTTGTGCACTCTAGCGCCGACCCCGCACACACGCACACACACACACACACACACACACACTCATACACACACACAAACACACACACTCATACACACACACAAACACACACACTCATGTTGTGTTTCCATGTTTTATGGGTTTATTCCATAGGCGTAATGGTTTTTCTACTGTACAAACGTACTCTGTTACTAACGTAACCTCGGTTCCCTGAGATACGGGAACGAGTACTGCGTCTTGCTAGACGCATATGGGAAAAAACCTTTTTTCTCCTGAACTAAAACCTTTTTTTCATTCACGCAGTGAAACTGCACGGCCATTGGTTCGTGCAGTGTATTAAAAATAAACCAATGGCTAGGCAGCGGAGCTACACGAGCCTATGGCGACGAAGCCCGCCAGAATGGGCGGGGCATCTGGCTATATAAGCGGGCGTTCGCCACAGGATTCTCAGGTTACTTTGACTGAAGCGACGACTGAGTCCTGCAGCTACATAGCACGGCTAGCAACACAGTACTCGTTCCCGTATCTCAGGGATTCGAGGTTATGTTAGTAACCGAGTACGTTCCCTTTCGATACTACACTCGTACTGCGTCTTGCTAGACGCATATGGGAACACAGTACAATCACGCCGTGCTAATGTAGTGGAATGACTAAAGGTATAAACTTTCATAAGCAACCAATGCTCGTAGAGAAGTCAACAACCCAAGGCTAAGATGGGCTGAGCTTCCTGAGGTCACACCCGGCCTGGTTAATCGTTCCAGAGTACTCCTGTAACTTCGACACCCAGGGGTCGAGAGCTAACAGGTGAACTAATGCCAGAGAGCTTGAGCGTGATACGGCCAAGGGCTCTCTGCCAGATCTGTTTACGCAGCGCATGTCACTTCA
>NW_015645611.1:191346-194702 GCF_001515625.1 Sinocyclocheilus rhinocerous | reverse complement strand
GGGCATTGAAGGCCCAAAGAAGAGTACGCTAGCGAGATGGAGTCTACTATCCATCTAGAGAGTCTTTGCTTCGTGACTGGACATTAAGCGAATAACTGTGCTGTTTCTGCCCACTGATTGGCCCGCAATAGGGGCATGAGAGGCCGCTATAGCCGCAGCATAGACTTTGAGCGTGGATGGGGAGCATCCCTTATCCAGCAGCTCTTGCAAGAAATGACAATACCTCTGTCAAATCGGAAGTATGATGGTCTTTGCTGCGGTTTAGACACCAAGTGGAGAAAAAACACTACTTCAAGGCATAGAGGCGTCTCGTAGACGGGGCTCTAGCCTCTGAAATTGTGTTTAAGACTCGCTCTGGGAGGCTTGAAGACTTTTGTCGAGCGGCCAGAGGTGCAGGGCCCATAGGTCGGGCAGAGGATGCCATATTGTCCCGTTCGCTTGAGAGAGGAGATCCCGTCTCAGCGAAACGGGCCAAGGGGCCGCTATCAACAGCTGAGGTAGCTCTGATAGCCACAGCTGGTTCATCCAAAGGTGGGCCACCAGGAGAACCTTGTGTTTTTGTTCCCTTACTCACCTGATTACCTGTGGGATCAGGGCGATCGGGGGAAAAGCATAAAGAAGGAGGTTGGGCCAGTCGTGGGCCAACGCGTCCCTGGTCTTTGAGAAATAAATTGGGCAGTGAGAGTTGTCTTCTGAGGTGAAGAGGTCCACCTCAGCCTCGCTGAAGATCTCCCAGATCCTCTGAACCATCTGCGGATGGAGCGTCCACTCCCATTTGGAGGGGACATTGCTCCTTGATAACATGTCCGGTCCTTGGTTCAATTTGCCCGGTATATGCGCTGCTGTCAGCGAGCGCAGGTTGAGTTGAGCCCATTCCAGGAGGCGCTCTACCAGAGTGAAGAGACACTTCGACGAGAGAATCCTGGTGATTTATGTAGGACACCACGGGCCCGACAGGCCTCAGCCCGTGTGACAAGGGGTTGGATTAGATTGAGGGGGTTGGTCGCCGTATGGGGACCCCACACTCAGAAGAGGAAATTTGCTTTCCCTGAAAATGCTTTCAAAAAATGCTTCGCTAGACTTAATGCTCTCATAGCAGAGCAGTCAGCCCCCGTGCGCGCAGCCTCAGCGTGGGCGTGGGCGTGGCCCAGACGCATCCAATTTGAAGCTAAAAAGATCAAACCGCTCGTTAGAAGAGGAGTTTTGATGGAAGAACTGACAGGCTCGACATACTGCTAGCGTTTCCAGGCAGTTGGTGTGGAAGCCTTTTTCCGCCTTCGACCAGTGGCCGAAAGTCGGTATGCCCTCGCACAGTGCCCACGAACCTGAGTTGGCGGTATCTGTCGTGACAACTGTCCTTCTGCAAACCACCCCCATGGCCACGCCCTGTTCCATCCAGCGGGAGTTCTTCCAGGGGGCCAGGGCTGTTACACAGGCCTGACTCACCCTGATCTCCAGGCGTCCATGACGCTACGCATGGGATGGAACCCATGGTTTCAACCAGCGCTGAAGGGGGCGCATACTAAGCAGACCCAACTTTAGCACTGGCGATGCCGCTGCCATGAGGCCCAGCATCCTTTGAAACGCTTTGAGAGGGCGAGTGGTACCGCCAGACTTAATGCTCTCATAGCAGAGCAGTCAGCCCCCGTGCGCGCAGCCTCAGCGTGGGCGTGGCCCAGACATCGCTCGTTAGAAGAGGAGTTTTGATGATCTTTATGTGTAAACACTGGCACATCAAAAACGCTGCGCGGATTTTCTGAAATCCGCTCGTAGTGGATGAGGGGAGGGGCGGGCCGTCTTCATTGTAGAAGGCGAGCCGCGAGCAAAGCAGAGTGAGACATGAACTCTCGTAGAAAGAGCGGTCTGTCTCAGTAGCGCAACCTCAGCGGGGGTGTGGCCCAGGCAAGAGGTGCGTTCAAATACAAAGCTGTCAGCGATATTGAATCATTGGTGACAGCGTTCTGCTCCAAACCGCCCAGGAGTATTGAGCCGCTCGACAATGAGGGGCACCAATCCTCACTTGTAAACACACTGGCAGATCAAAGAGCTGCGTGGAGATTGATGCATGCGGGGGCTTTTGCCGGCATTAAATCACTCAAGCCTGATCGTTCATACCCGCGAATTCGTCATTTCTACCTCCAAGTAACTGGGAGGAGAGAAAAACAAGAGCAGGGGAGGCGGAGCTCAGCGACGCACACATAAATGCGAAGCTGCCAGCGTTTTGCTTTGATCTGCCTAGGAGGATTAAGCTGCTCATGTAACGAGGTGCGCTGATCCTCATGAGTAACACATAGTGGCAGATTAAGCACGCAGGATGTGTGTCGGCATGAGATTGCTCAAGCCTGATCGTTCAACCCGTGAGCTCGCGGTTGCTTCCTCCGATGTAACTGGGAGGAGAGAAACATGAGAGCGGGGAGGCGGGGCCGCCTTCCGCGAATGAACAGGGGCAGACTGCTTTCGTGGTAAAAGCAGCCCGTGTCTGTGAGTGCAGCCATAGTGACACACACACAAATTCGAAGCTGCCAGCGGCAGCATCTGCTCCGATCTAATTAGGAGGATAGAGCCGCTCGATGTAAAGAGGGGCACTGATCCTTACGTGTGAGACACGGATCGAAGAGCAGCGGGGAGAGATGAGTACGCAGGCTCTGTGTCGGCGTGAGATCGCTCAGACCAGGTTGCTTAGTTCCCAGGCTTCGCTGTTTCTCTCTCCGAGGCTTGCTGAGAGAGGAGAAACGTGAGAGCGGGGCTGCCTTCAGTGAAAGGCGGTCCGCGAGTGGAGAAGAGCGAGACTCATGCTCGAGTGAGCATTCTGTCTCAGTAAGCGCGCAGCTCACTGCCCTTCTGCGGCGGATCCGAGTGCAACGGGGAGAGAGAGCACACAGGCACAGAGTGGAGAAGAGCGAGACTCATGCTTTCAACGAGAGCATTCCGTCTCAGTGAGCGAGCAGTCTCTGCGTGGATCGCAACTCTTCTGCATTGTGCAAGTTTCCCCGCATGAGCCACACTCGCAGTGCGACATTTGCAACAACATCGCTAGAATTTGCTCTTTTAGGGCTTACCTGCTAGAAATAAGCTCTTTCAGAATCGCCGGATGGCGGCAGGGGAAACGGACCGGAACTGCGGCGTCGCTGAAGCGGCGGAGAAGCAGGTCAGCCGTGCTGAGAGGTCCCGATTCCAGCTACGAAGGCGTGTCAACGGCGAGCGGCTTCGGATCAGCGTAGAGACGTACCGTGTCGCTGAAGGAGAAGAAATCTGAGAATCCTGTGGCGAACGCCCGCTTATATAGCCAGATGCCCAGCCCATTCTGGCGGGCTTTGGCGGGCTTCGTCGCCATAGGCTCGTGCAGCTCCGCTGCC
>NW_015645611.1:189706-190706 GCF_001515625.1 Sinocyclocheilus rhinocerous | reverse complement strand
AGCCATTGGTTCGTTTTTAATACACTGCACAAACCAATGGCCGTGAAGTTTCACTGCGTGAATGAAAAAAGGCTTCAGTTCAGGAGAAAAAAGGCTTTTTCCCATATGCGTCTAGCAAGACGCAGTACGAGTGTAGTATCGAAAGGGAACTGTATTTTCTATCCTCTTACTCTAACCCTACACCTAAACCTACCCCTCACACTAAACATTCTCAAAGCATTTCATTCTGTGTGATTTATAAGCTTGTTTCCTCATGGGGACCAAAAAATGCCCCCACAAGGTCAAAATTTACTGATATTACTATACTTGTGGGGACATTTGGTCACCATAAAGTAGTGAATACCAGTACACACACACACACAAACTCACACACTGGTTCACCACTACTGGTTGAGATTAAACTCAATGTCTCGTTGTTGAATCCCGTGTTTACCACGGTACCGTGTGGATTGATGTGTTTGAAAAGGTTTGATGGTCTCCAGCTGTTAGTGTGTGTTATTGTTTTAAAGACGGCAGTGTTGTCGAGTGATTCAGGACTGGTTTGCTGAAGTGGTTGACTAGCAGTTTACTGAGTCTGTTGTGTCAATTAAAGATGGAGGCACGTTTGATTCTGTTGAATTGATGGTGTACTGCACTGAGCTTTTACTATGGTATTGTGCTGGTTTATACCACAGTGCATATGAATGCACAGATTTCTGTGAGCAGGACTGATGATATTCACTCGTGACTGACTAGTATTATAGTATAGTAAATAATGAATAGTATTTTCCATTTATCTGTTTTCTAATGTGTGTGTGTGTGTGTGTGTGTGTGTGTGTGGGTGTTGGAGGCGTCTGAAGAGCACATTGATGTGTGATCATTAGTATTCTAGCGAGTGAAGCAGCAGGTCTCTGTTTCATTCTGGATCTGCTCAGGTTTTCCAGAATCACTCTTACAACTGAAAGCAGGACGAGAGCGTGACCTCAGACTCCTGCCAGCTCTCTCTCTCTCTCTCTCTCAC
>NW_015645611.1:175803-188827 GCF_001515625.1 Sinocyclocheilus rhinocerous | reverse complement strand
CGTGCACACACACTCACACTCTCACACACTCACACTCACACTCACACACGCACGCACACACACACACACACACACACTCTCACATCCAGCAGGATCACAGCATCAAGTGCAGGACTCACTCAGGGCAGGAGGACTTTCTATGGGTGAGTTTTCATTAGAATAACGTGATGAATGTTCTCAATCACAGCAGCACATTCAAACGGAGATGCTCTGATTTACTGTCGTTAACAGACGTTCATTCTTCTGATTCATATGAGCTCCATTAATCATGAAGAAATGACACGTGATCCAGAATGATTCACACACGAGCTGAGATACATCTCATTAATTTGGTGTATTGTCAGGTCTCAGGTCGGCTCATACAGTGCATCAGATGTTGGATTGTTAACAACGGCTCACTAACAGAGCGTCTGAGAGCAGATGAGACTCTGCAGTGATCTGAAGTCTGTGTGAATCGTGCGGCCGTCCTTCAGTCTGCATGTCAGATGAGCATAAACGGCTCTTTCTGACTCAACTTCCTTCCTCTGTTAGTTGACGATCAATACTGATCAATAGTCTTAATGATCCACAGATACTGATGATATTCAACATGCATGAGAATCAGCGGATGTTCAGGAACCATTCCTCCACTGCTGCTGATGATGAGAAAACTGTATGAATTTCACTGTGGTTTTTTCCCCATAAAATGACAGTCAGTGGAGTCCAATGTTGTTTGCACACCAGCGTTCATCTATTCCTCTATCTTCTTTTGAGTTCAATAGAAGAAAGAAAGTCATGCAGGTTTGGAACAACATGAGAGAGAGAGAGAGAGAGAGTATATATAATATATATTATGCCTGTATAGCACTGTTTATTGCAACATTATGCTGTTCCACGGTCATGCCAATAAAGCTAATTTGAATTGAATTGAGAGTGAGAGAGAGATTTCAAATTCCATTTTATTACAATATAACGTACATACAAACCCCCCCACCCAAAAAAACAGCCATCCATCTTGCACAAGCCTAAATTACCTTAACAGAAAGGAAAAACAGCTCTTCTTCCACAACTTTACAAAGAACCCCATTTAAACACCAGATCGTTTCAAACATTAAAAGATCATGCATTAATTTATGATAATAGAAATTTATTAAAATCCTGGAATTTACAAGTTTAAAGAAAACAGCTACTAGACTTGTGTTAATATTCATGTCAATTTTTTCTTTTCTAGTGACATAAATTGCCATCTTTGCTTGCCTCAACAAGAAATTCATCAACTGAGACTTCTGACGCCTACTTCTAACATACTTAAAACCACAAATGAACAATTTCATTGAAAACATGACATTGAAAGATTTAAAAAAGCATCTCCAGCATATCAAAAAGGGGTTTCAAGATTTCACTATACATAAATGCATGAAAAAGAGTTTCTCTTTGTTAACAAAAAGGGCAACAATCAGTACCATCGGAATTAAACAAAGAAATAAAAACATTTACAGCAATGGCGCCATGCAGTATTCTCCATTGCAAATCCCCAGTTTTCTTAACCAAAGGTGACTTATATAAAACTCTCCATTCTGGTTTTTCATCTACATTAAACTGAAGTACATCTCTCCAAGGTGTGTCAGACTTATTATTCAAAAAAGTTTTATTAAAAGCTTTTACACAATTTTTATATAAACATTTGCCAGATGCAATTTCTGAACCCACAACTATTAAATCTCCGCAGTCTAACATCATACCATTGCATTTTCCCATACTTGGACATACACTTAAATTCGGGAAAGGGATTAGTTTACAATTAAAATTAATAGACCCCTTTGGATACAGATCCAACAGTTCTTTTTCCTCTCCAGTAAGAGCCGAGCTCCAAATATCAAGAGCCTTTTGCACAACTCTACAAGATCTGAGTCTCAAATGTTCAGCAGTTGCAGTCACATTTCTGAAATCAGGTCCTAGAGCCAACAGTTCTTTTTACTCTCTAGTAAGAGCCGAGCTCCAAATATCAAGAGCCTTTTGCACAACTCTACAAGATCTGAGTCTCAAATGTTCAGCAGTTGCAGTCACATTTCTGAAATCAGGTCCTGCTATTTGATACAATTGGCCGACTGTTGTCACCTCTGCAATCCGCAAAGTTCTTTCCGGTATAGCAAATGATGTTTCATGTGACAGATCCAGTCGCGAACCGCAGACTAAAGCACTTTTCTGTACCCAGTGCAACTTATCCCAGAAGAAGTCAATTAAGATTGACTGGATTTTTGCTAATACATCAGCTGGAGGGTCTATACAGGCTAAACAGTGCCACAGTGCAGAGGCTACTAAATGATTAACAATCAAGATACGACCCTTATAGGGCATTTTGGGGAGTAAAAACTTCCACTTATCCAGTTGTCCTTTAACTTTCTCAACAATGCCTTCAAAATTCTTTTTTACAAAATGTTAATTTCCTAAAAACACTCCTAAATATTTAAAACCATCCCTAGTCCACTTCAGACCATCAGGAAGCCTTGGTTCCCCTTTTGACCATTTTCCAACTAAAATGGCTTCACTCTTTTTCCAGTTCACCTTGGCAGAAGAAAGAACTTTAAAAGCTTCCAAAATCTTTAGCAATACATTGACATCACTGGTTCCACTGATCAAAACGATCACATCATCAGCATAGGCTGATAACTTAAAATTGTGACCACAGTTGGGTATATGTAATCCACACACATCGGATCTTATTTTATTTAACAAGGGTTCTAATGCTAAGGAATATAACATTCCTGACAATGCACAACCTTGTCTGACACCCCTGTACACTCTAAAAGGAGAGCATAAGTCACCATTCATTTTTAAAACACTCTCAACTTCGCTATATAAGGTTTTTATCATTGAAAATCAAGAGCCTTTTGCACAACTCTACAAGATCGGAGTCTCAAATGTTCAGCAGTTGCAGTCACATTTCTGAAATCAGGTCCTGCTATTTGATACAATTGGCCGACTGTTGTCACCTCTGCAATCCGCAAAGTTCTTTCCGGTATAGCAAATGATGTTTCATGTGACAGATCCAGTCGCGAACCGCAGACTAAAGGTTCTTGCTGTAACCAGAAAAGAGAAAACACATTGTTTCCTCTATTAATCCTGAACAGAGACCAGACTTTAAACAAATTGCGATAAAAAACTGGAGATTCACAGAGTTTTAGTCTTAGAGGATCCAGCCAAAACAAAGCTTTGTCCAGTCCTAATCCTTTAATGTTCTGGAGAATTGCACAGGCAGCACCCACCCAACTTGACTCCATAGGACATAATAAAAGTCTTTGTATATACTGAAGGCGAAAAGCAGCTGTTCTGCTCTGCAAATGTATTAGTCCAAGTCCTCCTTCTTCTTTTGACCGGTACAACACACTTTTCTGTACCCAGTGCAACTTATCCCAGAAGAAGTCAATTAAGATTGACTGGATTTTTGCTAATACATCAGCTGGAGGGTCTATACAGGCTAAACGGTGCCACAGTGCAGAGGCCACTAAATTATTAACAATCAAGATACGACCCTTATAGGACATTTTGGGGAGTAAAAACTTCCACTTATCCAGTTGTCCTTTAACT
Source organism: Sinocyclocheilus rhinocerous (assembly GCF_001515625.1). Classification (NCBI taxonomy): domain Eukaryota; kingdom Metazoa; phylum Chordata; class Actinopteri; order Cypriniformes; family Cyprinidae; genus Sinocyclocheilus; species Sinocyclocheilus rhinocerous. Next base: position 185,260 of record NW_015645611.1, on the reverse strand, counting down.
TTCTCAACAATGCCTTCAAAATTATTTTTTACAAAATGTTCATTTCCTAAAAACACTCCTAAATATTTAAAACCATCCCTAGTCCACTTCAGACCACCAGGAAGCCTTGGTTCCCCTTTTGACCATTTTCCAACTAAAATGGCTTCACTCTTTTTCCAGTTCACCTTGGCAGAAGAAAGAACTTTAAAAGCTTCCAAAATCTTTAGCAATACATTGACATCACTGGTTCCACTGATCAAAACGATCACATCATCAGCATAGGCTGATAACTTAAAATTGTGACCACAGTTGGGTATATGTAATCCACACACATCAGATCTTATTTTATTTAACAAGGGTTCTAATGCTAAGGAATATAGCATTCCTGACAATGCACAACCTTGTCTGACACCCCTGTACACTCTAAAAGGAGAGCATAAGTCACCATTCATTTTTAAAACACTCTCAACTTCGCTATATAAGGTTTTTATCATTGAAATAAAACCAGAATCAAAACCAAAGGCTTTCATAACACTCCATAAATACAAATGCTCGACTCTATCAAAAGCCTTCTCTTGGTCAATCGATATTAGCCCAAAGTCTAAATCAAAAAATGTACTACCATCTAAAATGTCTCTAATAAAAGAAATATTATCTGAAATTCTCCTACCTGGCACACAATAAGATCGATCAGGATGAATCACGTGTTCCATAGCCTTACCCAATCTAATTGCAAGGGTTTTAGAAAACAATTTATAATCGTTGCACAACAGGCTTACAGGCCTCCAGTTGCCAATCTCATTAAGATCTCCTTTTTTTGGTAACAATGTTATAACTGCCCTGCGGCAGCTACGTGGCAAAAGTTCATTTTTCAGACTCCCGTTGAAAACTGCTACTAATTCTGGGCCTACCTCTGACCAAAAGGCTTTATAAAATTCAACCGTTATACCATCTATTCCGGGTGTTTTACCATTTTCCATCTTCTTCAATGCATCTTCAATTTCTTCTAAACTTAAACTTCTTCTAATCTTCAGCTATCTGTGGTAAATTTAAAAAAAACCCAAGATGATCATCTTTTACTTCTAAAATTTCACTTTTATATAAATCCTTATAGAACTGTACAGCTCTTTTCCTGATATCTACAGTATTAGTCAATAAAACCCCATTTTCAGACCGCAAAGCATGAATACGTTTTTTCTGACCGTTCTTTTTCTCCAGATTAACATTTTTTTTTGAAGGAGCATCAATTAACTCGACACTTTGATACCGAGATCTAATTATAGTACCTTGTGTAGTCAAACCCAGCAACTCAGCTAATAAATACATTTTCTTCTTAACATTTTCCATAATATTGCCGTCTTTCGTAAATATTGGAACATCTTGTAATTTCATTAACTCTTCTTCCAAGACACTCATTGACTCTTTAATTCCCTTTGTGGCATTTTGAGTATATTGTTGATTTAAATGCTTAATTTGCACCTTTACAAAATCCCACCACTGTTGTGACAATGACAAAAAAGTGGATTTCATAGTCTTAACATTCATCCAAAATTCTCTAAAAACTTCTCTAAAAAAGGAATCACACAACAAACTATTATTGAAATGCCAATATGCACTTTTTGCCTTTATATAACTATTTGTCATAACACACTTGATCAAACTGTGGTCAGAAAAACATACTGGAGTTATCATGCATTCTCTAAACATGCTTAACTGATGTTTAAAAACATAAAATCTATCAAGCCTTGCCAAAGATATCTGATTATTATGAGCATGAGCCCAAGTATATTGTCTCTGTGTGCCATGAAAATTCCTCCAAACATCAATAATGCTATTCGATTTTATAAGTTGAAATAGCCTCTTCCTTGATTGCATATGAGGTTAAACATGATTCCTAACTATACCACTTTCGGTGCAATTAAAATCTCTTGCTAATATTAAAAAGTCATCATTGTTACAATCACTCAAAACTTTATCCAAAGTATTTTAAAAAAGCATTCTATCTAAAGCATTAGTTGGGGCATAAACAAACAAATACAAAAGAGCTGTTTTCAAAAAAAGCATTGATCTTCAACTATCTTCCTTTAATAACTTCTTCAACATTATAAGAATGTGGAATACAATTGCCTGAAAATAACATGGCAACACCACCACTTAGCGAGGTATAATGACTTAAAATTGCCAAACCATTAAATTCTCTAATCCAATCTGCAGTATTTTCTATATCACTATGTGTTTCTTGCAGAAACAACACATCAATATTCTTATATTTCATCAATTCAAACGCTTGAACTCTCTTCCTAATGTCTCTTGCTCCATTTATATTTAAAGAAGCGAAGCTTATTTCCCCCATAGAAAATAAAGGAGAAAAACAGAAAAGACAAAAAAAGAAAGAAGATGTACCAAACTACCCATTTTAGCTTTTTAGACTTTAACTTCGTAAGAATTTTCTTCAGACGGTACACCTCCTGATCAGTAAAACAATTTTCACTTCTGAAAGTCTTTACTTTGTCAATGAACTGCAATATATCTGGAAAGTACTCTTCTATTTTCACCTTCTTCAAATTCTTCGTTGTTATCAAAAAAGACTTAATGTCATCAACAGTGTAAATTCGACTGGAAAAACCACCCAGAGGCAGACTAGCACTGAAACCGCACTCTGAAATGTCGCTTTCACTATCCGTGTCCGTCTGACTTAAACCAAAACCGTCTTTTCTTTTAACTTGTTTTTGACATTCTACGAGCTTCCTTTTTTGTGGAGTTTTAAAAAAACATCCATCATCATTCAACACTGGGACCTCCACTTCAGGATTTTCTTCCTCTATTACCATTTCCTCTTTTTCACAATTACTATCATCTGACTCACCTAATTCTTCCACTACCTGTTCTACTCCAGGGGAGATTCTAACCTCTTCATTCTCACTTGCAGCAATTTCAACTTTTTCAGTTTCTTCCGAACTTTCCACCGTGTTTTCCGGAACAACAACTGCCTTGCTTGGACCCGGCATCTCAGCAGCAACTGCTGCAACATCATTCTGCACATTTTCAGTGACAACAATCAATCCATTCCTATCATTTCCTTTCTTTGGACACGCACGGACAAGATGACCATTTTCTCCGCAACCAAAACATTTAATTACATTTGTCGTGGCATAAATGACATAATTAACATCATCATGACGGAAATTAAGAGTCAGATCAAGTTCATCAACATTATCCTTCAGAACCATGTATGTAAAACGCCTGAAAGACATTACATGTTTTAACTGAGGGGACTTACTTCCAATCGGAATCATCTTTAAGGGAGAAATCAATTTTCCATACCTAGAAAGCATTCCGGCTAAAGTCTCATTCTTGATAAACGGCGGTACGTTAGATAACGTTACCTTCTTTGAAGGGGTAGAAAGAGGGAGCACTGAAATAAAAATGCCATCAATCTCAATACCACTCTCTGTTAGCAAGTTCGCTAACTCAACCGTCCTAACAAACAAAACGACAGCATTATTCATCCGTGACGCCGATAGAACATTTTCATTACCAACTACTGCACCTACCGCTAAAGTGCACTGTTCTACACTCGCAGTAGTATCCACTTTTATTCCATGGCGCCTCGTTAGAAAATCTAAACTCCCCGCGCTTGGAGCCGCCATACTCCCAGTACACAGACTGGGAGTAAAATTCCTTAAAACAACAACTTCCTTCTTACTACTATTTACCAAAAGACACAACGCAACTATTAACAAATTTACCTAGGATAGAAAAGGAGGAAAAAAGTCATTCAATCACTCGTACCTCGCACTTCAGTCAAACACTCTCCATCCACGCTCCACACTCACCCGACGCATGCGCACTGCACACAGACAGAGAGAGAGAGTGTGTGTGTGTGTGAGAGAGAGAGTGTGTGTGTGTGTGTGTGTGTGTGTATGTGTGCGTGTGTTTGAGTGAAGCTGAGACTCTGGTCTAGATCTGTATGTATTCAGTGTTTTAGGGCTTCATCTGCATGTTCCCGATGTGAAGATTATTCAAGAAAGTAGGCAGTGTGAGTCCTGCTTTAGGACAGATTCTGCAGCATCGCATTCATACGACAGGAATCCCAGAATGCATTGCGAAAGTGAAAAATAGTTCAATCTAGTGTATACTCCTATGCTACTATACTGATGGACTACTTCAGTAAGATTTGTAAATGTTTCTGAAAGAGTCTCTTCTGCTCCCCACAGCTGCATTTATTTAATAAAATAAAAAACAGTAAAAACTGTGAACTATTATTACATTATTACACAGCTGTTTTCTCTGTGAATATCAGTTAAACTGTCATTTATTCCTGTGATGTGCAGCTGAATTTTCAGCATCATTACTCCAGTCTTCAGTGTCACATGATCTTCAGAAATCATTCTAATATGCTGATTTGCTGCTCAAGAAACATTTCTGATTATTATCAATGTTGAAAACAGTTGTGCTGCACAATATTTTTGTGGAAACCGTGAGACATTTTTTTTTTCAGGATTCATGAATGAATAGAAAGTTCAGAAGAACAGCATTTATTTTAAATAGAAATCTTTTGTAACATTATAAATGCCTTTACTCTCACTTTTGATCAATTTAATGCATCCTTGATGAATAAAAGTATTAATTTCTTTAATTAAAAAAATAAATAATAAAATTAAAATTTTTGAACTTTCTGTCTGTCTGTCTTTCTGTCTTTTCCAACTGTGAATCCTGAAAAATAAAATGTATCATGGTTTCCACAAAAATATTGGGCAGCACAACTGTTTTCAACATTGATAATAATCAGAAATGTTTCTTGAGCTGCAATATTTTACTTTTAAAAACATAATGTGTAGAAACTAGACAGATAATGTAATGTTAACAACAGAGAAGAGCAAGTACACAATAATCTATGTACAGATACAATTATGCAAGAGAATGTGAATCACACAGAAGCAGGATATGTTAAAGAAATATATTTATAAATATAAATAGTGTTGGGTATTGCACATTCAATTAAATTCAATTCACGTTTATTTGTATAGCGCTTCTCACAATACAAATGATTGCAAAGCAGCTTCACAGAAAATTTGGTAGTTTATGTTGTTTCAGGGTTGGCATCATCTGAGGTCCTCTGAGGGGTTGGCATCATCTCTTCTCAGGTGTTCTGGATCCAGACTGAAGCTTGTGTAAATCCTAGTTACCTCGGGATGACCATCCTGTGGCAGAAACAGAGAAACAAATAGAGAAAAATTAGTGTAGCTGCTGTTCCAACCAAGCAAAAATGTATAATGTGTTCAAACCAAGCAGAGAATAATAATGTGCATTTGATCAGATATAAATGGAGTACAAGGTTATGAGATACATTATGTGAATGCTTGGCTAAAGAGATGGCTCTTGGCTTTAATCTAGATTTAAACAGAGAGAGTGTGTCTGAACCCCGAATGTTATCAGGAAGGCTATTCCAAAGTTTGGGAGCCAAATGCGAAAAAGCTCTACCTCCTTTAGTGGACTTTCCTATCCTAGGTACTACCAAAAGATTACATGTAATCAGTTACTACCCAGCTGGTAGCGATCGGACAGGTAGGATCTAAACCATCTTAAAGCCTGCCCTTGAATACCTGTATAGTTTTGTAATCGATCTATGAGTATGTCATGATCTATAGTGTCGAACGCAGCACTAAGATCAAGTAAAACTAGTAGTGAGATACAGCCTTGGTCTGACGCAAGAAGCAAGTCATTTGTAATTTTATTTATTGAACAGTGTGGAGAATTTGGGGATAGTTTAACATTTTAACATCATCATAGCAATATGCTGGCTTTTTTGTGCTGAGCACATATTGTTATCTATGTAGAGCACTTCATGCTATCTTATGAATAGAATTACTTCAATAATCACTGCTGCAGTAGAACGGATGATATTCTGAACTCAAACACACACACACACGTTTGGCTGATCTGAAGTCAGAGGAAGTGTGACGGGAGAGAGTGTGGGCAGCACAGGCCGTTAGAGCCACAGATTATGGCATTATGTAAAGTGTGTTTGTGTTTATTTCTGCTGTAGCCGTTAGCGGTGTCATTGTTGTTAGCTGGTGTGAGTCAGATCCATTTGATCAGATTGAGTCTCGTTCTGATCGTCAAATGGACATCTAAATGTCCTGTAAGCTCATCGCTTCTGCTGAGATGCTGATCTTCATCTCACGCTCCGTTAATCAGACAGAGATCACTGTGCACAGAGTTTCATTGATTTCAGCTCATTGTAATGCTGTTCTTTTGTTTGTCAGCAGAGCGTAGCAGTACAAATCACAACCAAATTAAGTTTAACAGTAGCATACAAACTTTTACAGACTGACCTACCATGACCTAACTTCTGTTTGATTCGTTCATTCATTCATTTTATTCATTCATTTATTCATATATTGATTCATTCATTTTAAATTCTATTTATTTATATTTAAATTAAATGTATTTTAATTTATTTAAAATGTTTACATTTTGAAAATTTACTTCTGAGCCGTAGTTCACAGACAATTAGGCAATATCGCGTTCATAATCGCAGATGAATCACATTCGATTATGAACGTGATATTGCCTAGCTTGTCAGTGATCTACGGCTCTGTGTAGTAAATGCCGCTCCATCTGAAAGCAGGTGATGGCGATTTACTACCAATCACAGAACCGGCTTTACTGACGAGATGCGCTTGACAATCGCATGCGATTAATTGCACAGCCCTACTGTGTGATTTATTTTTTTTGTTTTATTTAATTAAAGGGATAGTTCACCGAAAATGAAAATTACTCCATGATTTCCTCACCCTCAAGCCATTCTAGGTGTGTATGACTTTCTTCTTTCAGACGAATCTGATCAGAGTTATATTAAAAATTGTCCTGGCACTTCCAAGCTTTATTATGGCAGTGAATGGCTGTTGAGATTTTGAAGTCCAAAAACCGCATCCATCCATCATAAAAAAGAAGTGAAGATCATTCGTCACTTCTCACCGGAGCTTACACTACACCTACATCTGCTGGACGCCACTCACTCATGAACACGCGTACGACAGTTAGCAGAAGCTAGAGATTACCATTTATAAAGTTTTAAATATGGATATTTTTCTTACACAAAAGCATTGATTCGCTTCAGAAGGCCTTTATTCTCCCCCCGGAGCCGTGTGGAGCACTTTTTATGATGGATAGATGCACTTTATCTTGTTTCAAAATCTCAACAGCCATTCACTGCCATAATAAAGCTTGGAAGACCCAGGACATTTTTTTAAAACTCCGATTGGATTCATCTGAAAGAAGAAAGTCATACACACCTAGGATGGCTTGAGGGTGAGGAAATCATGGGGTCTTTTTCATTGTTGGGTGAACTATGCCTTTAATTTTAAATTATATTGAATTTTTCAATTAATATTTATCTTACATTTTAAAGCCTTTGGCTTGTGATTGATTGATTGATTTGTTTGTGTGTTTATTTTAAATGGTATTTATTTATATTTATATTTATTTTAAAATATATTTTATTTCATTTTTAAAATTTTTTTTTAAAATGTCGTCTGTGTGATTAATTTATTTTACTTTATCTTGTATGATTATTATTTTTGCTGAAGGTTTCATGTCCATCAGTAACATGTTATTTTCAGACTCTCTGAACGGAACTCATCGATGTCTGGATAATTTGAAGCATCTTTCTTTATATTGCTTGTTTATTCACTCCGTCCCTCCAGTTTCCTCTTGTTTGAGAATCTTGTTTAATGGATGATAATCTACAGTTTAATGTCGATTCAACAGGAGCAGCAGATGTCCGTCTCAGGCTTGTTTGCTGTGTTTCTGTCGGCTCTCGAATGGATTTCCTGTTATAGTTTTGATCATGGGTGGTGTGTTTGTGTCTCAATGTGTCTGCTGCAGTGATTTCAGTGATTCTCGCCGACAGCAGCCGTTACGGATCTGCAGCGCGTTTTTGTGACGCAGGTGTCGGTAGGTTTTACACACACGTCTGTAGTTACTGATGCCGATCATCTCAAAATGATTTCTTGATCAGTCAAACATCTCAGTATCAACTCAAGCATTTCTCATTCGATTTTTTTTTTCTGAGAAAATGTATTTATTTATTTAACAGATGCTGTTATCTAAAGCTACAGCAAAGATGATGTATTGATATATAGCCATTATCATTAACTAAAACCATAAAAAGCATTTTCATTACTTTAAATAAAAGAAACTTTAACTGAAATAAAATAAAATATAAAAAAAAACTTGAATTTATTTTATTTCAACACATTTTAATTTAGTTTAAGTAGAAGTACTAAAATAACAAAACAAAAAAAATGTAAATAATAAAAATATATAGACATTAAAAAACAACAAAAGCACATCAATATTACTAAAATGATAACTAAAATTAAAGTGAAAGCAGAAGATATAACAGTAAAATCTAATTCAGCATATCAACAGAAATGTCAGTGATGGTTGAATGAGAGAGTACAGACTCATAGAAAGACTCATTTGAGCTGGGGTGTGTTTTGTTGATGAAGTGTGATGTGAATGGTGTGTTTGTGTGGTACAGTAGCTCATCTGTGTGTGTGTGTGTGTGTGTGTGTGTGTGTGTGTGCGTGTCAGACGCTCGTGCCAGTCTCCACAGCCGCTCATTGTGGAGTGTTCACTGAAGAGGACACACTTCACCACGTCTGAGCGTCACACACACTCAACACACACTGCATCATGTGTGTGTGTGTGTGTGTGAGAGAGAGAGAAATCAGTGTGTCTGATGACGAGTCTCTGCTGATGACAGCTCTTTATATAAAGCTGGATATATAGGCCTAAGTATGCATACAAACAGTTCACTCTGTAATGTCTCTGATTACTTAATTTTAGGGAATTAATTATTATTAATTCATTCAGGGTTTGACAGGACTCGAATCTAAAAATTCGAGGTCCACCTGATTAAAACTGATTTCAAATTTGTTATTTTACACCTTATCAGCTACTCGTCCTGCGAGACGTTAATGTCAGTGTATATTAACAAATTTGACTATGTATATTCCCTGGCCACAGGTCAATACAATTATGATAATTTGTAAGCTCCTAGCGAGGTAACGGAGGGCGTGATTAAATTACTGTCCTTTTCCTGTTGGATGTAATAGTTCATTCATTGGTGGTCACAAGACATCGTGGTTTCTATATGTTGTGACCGAACTTTCCAGTTCTGATACAAAGAAAGCTTTGTTGTCTCCTGATTGAATTAGTTTAGATCTCATGAGTAGATGAGACAAGACTGACAGGAATATTGCCCCCGAATATTGGAGTCATGTGCTGCGATGATTCCATGGCATATCAGTGTCTGTTATGGATAGAAATCCTACATATATCCCCCTTTTGCTCGGTGAGGTTCCCATTGCGAACGTCAGCGGGCACTAGAACAAGATGCAGAGAGAACAGACACACACAAGACACAAACAACATCTCCATCACTGACTGAATCCTGGTGCAGGAC
>NW_015645611.1:166686-174956 GCF_001515625.1 Sinocyclocheilus rhinocerous | reverse complement strand
GGTGGTCACAAGACATCGTGGTTTCTATATGTTGTGACCGAACTTTCCAGTCCTGATACAAAGAAAGCTTTGTTGTCTCCTGATTGAATTAGTTTAGATCTCATGAGTAGATGAGACAAGACTGACAGGAAATCGCCCCCGAATATTGGAGTCATGTGCTGGGATGATTCCATGGCATATCAGTGTCTGTTATGGATAGAAATCCTACAACTCACATAAAACTATACACTATATAGCAAATCCCAACTGTGTGATTAGTTATTGTCCAGCTCTAATCTGCTAATGTGACTATAAGGCATGCAGATGTTAAGATATTATAAACAATACAACCATGATTTTCTGTAAAGCTGCTTTGAAACAGTCTGTATGTGGAAATAGACACACAAATGATTGGAGTTAACTAGATTAGATAACTGGATTATCTCAGATATTTGGTTTGTGTTTATTGATTTGGCAGATATTTCATCTAAATCAGTGATTTTCTACTGTTTTGACTCTAGGGCCACTGATTTTCCATAACAATATTTGTTTATATATAGTATATGGTTTATCTGATTCATCTGCTCTGACCTAACCCTAAAACTAAAACGACCAAATAAAGAAAGATGAATAAAATAAACTTTAACTTCAAATAAAATATACAAAAATGTTCAGAATGATGATTTCATAAAGTACTATAATAACTGAAACTAAATAAACTAAAATTACTAAATAAAAAATAATGTAGACATATAAAAAAATATATGTCTGGTTCATTTTCTGAAATGGAACAGCTTTGTTTTCAAAACGTTTTATTTATTTGTTTAATTTACAGAAACTAGGAGTGTCCCAGAGATTCAAATAACTAAAATAATTATAATTATTATTAAAAAAATAATTTTTTAATAGTTTTAAGAGCTTCTTATGTTCTTCTTTTTAATCAATGAATCTGGATGATTTTTCGAGTCGTTCCTGATTTACTGGATCAGCATTAAAGATCAGGATTTTTACAAAAAATGTTAATATTTGATAAAATATTTTAGAGCTTGAAATAGCTATAAAAATGTATATTTATAATAAAAATGCCCGTGGCTTTTTAAGATTTGTTACATTTTATGACTTTTCAGGTCTAGAAATGCGTTTTTTCAAGACTGTGAGAATCCTGGTTCTTCACAAACAAAAAAACGGTTAAATAAAAAAAGTTAATTAAAACAACGAATATTTTGGCGTGTTTTTTAGCTGTTTTAGCTTGTTTTTGCTCTGTATGTTGATACGTTCATCTACTGTGTTTATTGAATCAAAGATTCATCAGCATCAGCTGAGCTGCAGGAACCATCTGGATCTTTATACAGGAGTCTGTGAGGAGAAACACTGTGAATCGAATGAAGAACAGGTGTGATTTATGGTGATGGCAGTGTTTGCTCGTGACCTTTGCCCTTTGTGTGTGTGTTTTACTGTGCGGTCTCTCCTCGACCCTATTTGCTAATGAAATGTCAGGTTGAGCTCTGAACCTGAGGTGATTTTTTACATGCAGCGACTGTGTGGATTCACAGTGATGTAGTGCTCCTGTGTAACGCTGCTTTCTGAGAATCATGTTTGTGTTTGAGTCTCTAGTGCTGAAACATGCAGGAGTATTGATCTGAAGACAAACACCCGCAGGACGCGTCGATGTCTTCTGCACATTCTGAATGTTCCCAAAGCATGACATGAAAATCTCCTCATACTCCCAGAATGTTGTGAGTATGTGGACAGAAGCATCATTCATGGTTGTCTTTTGAGTATGTGATGTGTTATTTACACAGTGTGTATCTGATATTTAACTCGAACAGTCCTGGCTGATGTGTGTTCATCCAGTCTTCAGTCTGTCTGTGACCCAAATCTGCTGCTCTCTGAAAGACACTCAACACAATACAGCTGCTAAACGCCTGAAACACACAGACCAACGGCTCAGGAACTAGGACACGCTGCTGGTTTAGTCAGAAATAACCAGTTAGACTCCATTAACCTTCTATATTTGTCACATACACGAAGACTGAGGTCAGTAAGATTGGTATTGTTTCTTCAAGACGTCTCTTCTGCTCATCAAAGCTGCATTTATTTGATCAAAAATACAGTAAAAATGTGAAATATTATTAGTTTCGTCTGTGAATATCTGTTAAAATGTTATTGATTGCTGTGATCAAAGCTGAATTTTCAGCATCATCACCAATGTTACCTCTCTATTTTTTTTTTCTTGCTGAGCAAAACTTTTCTCTATTGGACAGACAATTCGGCCACCTGAGCAAAAATATTCTTTATACCAGACCTGTACAGCGCGCACACAAAAAAGTGTAACTTTTAACTTTAATGTGCTATTTATATTTGATTTGACCCTTGATGTAACTAAATGATGCACATTTTAGGTTACCTGAGAAATATTTTTTACACTGCTGTGTTACCAAGAAATTCAATAAAAATCTAAAAAATTAGAACAGTTAAATTCTTTGGTATAATATAATATAAAACTGAAGCATTTAAACTGATAGAATAGAATAGAATAAGAAAACAAACTGAAGCATTTAAACAGAGATCTGTAAGCTAAATATTAAAAAAAAAAAGCGTGAACATTTGAATTCAAACATCCCCATGTAGTAGAGTTTGTACACTACTTTGTGACTGTAACTGTCTCGGAGTTTTGTTACTGTTCTGTGCTCATCATCCTCTATTTCCAGCACTTAATCAAGCCGCTCTTCTTTAAAACATGATGTTGTTTTATTTCACATGTTATTGCGTTTGTGTTGGATCTTGTGTTGAGCTGTTTCATCCGCAACCATTAAAGTTGAATATTCATGTTTCTTCTGCTTGATTTGACACGAGTGCCTTCATTTATTTACTCTACATGTACATTCATGCGTTTGACCAAAGAGATTCACGCTGCAGTAAAGCGACACATGTTATCAGTTCATTTCTTGGGAACTGAACCCATGACCTTGTGGTTGCGAGCTGCTGTTTGAGCTAGATGAATGCCTTACCCATCATGCATCTGGTTCAGAGTCGTGTGTCCTGATGAGGGCTTTATTAGCGTGAGTGCCGCTCCGCTCCGCTCACAGCAGGGTTTCTCCTTCAGACGCGTCCCCGAGTTAATCTGATCTCTGCTGATCTCAGATACGCTCCGTCCCGCTCCGTCTGTTTGTTCAGGAGACAAAGAGGATTTGGGACAGTTGGCAGCGCTCATGCTTTTAGAGAGGACGTAAGTGATTCTGAGGCCTCGTGGGACGCCCAGACGTGAATGATGAGGCTGCTGAGGGTGTGAGAGACCGATGTACCGCGGTAATACTGTAGTTTACTGAACATGAGTGCCGTGTGAATATGCCGATCACACAGCAGCATGATGTTTAGACATGTAGAGTTTGTGTGCTTCATGATCATGTGAATCACGTACTACAGTCTTAAAAGAGTGTGTCTACGTGTGCATGTGTGTGTGTATACAATTTAAAATCCATGAAGTATATTTGTGTTATAGTTGTACATATTTTTGAAAAACTGTTCTTGCAGTTAATATAATATGAATAAAAAAGGCCACTTAAGTGACTTTAAAAGAGACTGTTTCTTAAGGACTTTTAAAAAGTGCACATTGTAATGTCAAATTACATTTTTTTTTTTTAAAGCACATTTTAAATCATGATGTTTTAATAATCTTTGTCATGTTTTAAAGAAGTACACTTATGTTGACTAACATACTAAAGCACATTTAAAGTACTTTATCATTTAACTGTAGTGTGGTATTTGATATTACATTTCAGATTAATTATTTATTAAATATGTTGAACTGCAGCTTTATCGTTACAAGTTTCCACCTGCTTCAACTTGAAAACTTGCTGCCTTTAGTTTTTGAGTATAATCAAACTGACCGTACACGTCATTTAAACGTAAATTATATTAAACTTACTTTGAATCTTGTATAACCTAAAAAAAATTAGTTTCCATGATTCATTTATCATATCATGTACAGTGTATATTTAAATACAGACAGACAGGTTTCAATAGAAATTACAATAAAGTATATTGCAAAATCTATAATATAATTAATTATGAAATTACATATAAAGATGTGCTACTTAAGTGGGTCAACATTTTAAATGCAATTAGTTGAACTTTACAGTATTTTTCACTCAAAAACACTCTAAAGTTCAACTAATTGCATTTAATACAAATTTAAACTATAATTCATTTTCATTTAATTGTAAATAGCATGCAATTAAGTGTCCGAAAAACATTACATTCGATACATCCACAATTAAATGTTAATTAAAAGCATATAATTTTTGTAGTAAGCACTCTTTGTAGTAAAAGTATGCTCTTTTCACAAAGCTGAATCTGTTAATAGTTTCTGAGTGTGATACTGTATGTTTCAGTCTGCAGCTCTGTGTTCGTCCTTCAGGAGGTCATGTGACCCCTCCGATGGCCAGTCACATTACAGCACACGTTCACAGCCTCAGCATCAATGATATGAATACAAAGTAAATGGATACGAATCATGAAGTATATCATGTGTTATAATGTACAGATCATCTGAATCAGTGCGCAGTGACCTCTGTGTGTACAGTAGCGTCTGTTTGTGTCCGTCAGAATCACGTCTGTCTGAGATGAGAATGAATGTGTCTGTTGTGTGACGGTGACGGGATCTTCTGGATGGAGAAGTCATTGTCTGGACTCGTGTGTGTGTGTGTGTGTGTGTTTGCGCGTATCCCTCAGCTCAGCGTTTCTCATTGATGCGCTGGTTCCTGGAGGACCGCGTCTCTGCTGTTCAATGCTGTTATTATTGCAACACATTGTTGCAGCTGAAATTGGTTGGTTATGAACACAAAGCACTTTACGACGCTGAGTCAACACGCTAACAGCACACAAGGTCAGGCCCGTTCTGCTGGAGAAACCACCAGATTAGTGTTCAACTTCATGATTAATGATGTTTACACTACCACTTAAAAATGTGTATTGTTTTTAAAGAAATCAGTACTTTTATTCATCAAGGACGCATTCAGTTGATCAAAAGGGGCAGTAAATACATTTATAATGTTACAAAAGATTTCTATTTAAATAAATGCTGTTCTTCTGAACTTTCTATTCATCTGTGAATCCTGAAAAATGTAATGTATCACAGTTTCCACAAAAATATTGTGCAGCACGACTGTTTTCAACATTGATAATAATCAGAAATGTTTCTTGAGCAGCAAATCAGCATATTAGAATGATTTCTGAAGATCATGTGACACTGAAGACTGGAGTAATGATGCTGAAAATACAGCTGCGCATCACAGAAATAAATTACAGTTTAACAGATATTCACAGAGAAAACAGCTGTTTTAAACTCTAATAATGTTTCACTGTTTTTACTGTATTTTTGATCAAATAAAAGCAGCCGTGGTGAGCAGAAGAGACTCTCTCAGAAACATTAAAACACCCCAAACGTTTGAACAGTTGTGTGTGTGTGTGTGTGTGTTGTTTTAAAGGGACAGTTCACCCATAATGAATCATTTATTCTCCATCATGTCATTCCAAACCTGCACAACTTTTTTCTTCTGTGAAAAGCAAAAAAGATATTTTGAGAAATGTCTCTGTTTTTGTCCATACAGTGAAAATCAATGAGGCCCAGAAAAATAGCACTAACAATATCCACATTAAATGATATTCACTACCAAAAAGTAGTACTGTATTACCATACATGCTCAAAAAACATTGTATAACCATACATTTTATTATATATTTTTATTAGTTAGTGCTTATTATAACTAAAATATTAAAATATTTAACATAATTCAATAGAAAATAAAATACTGATACACTTGACTGTTCGGTTTTGGTTCAAACTTGAAGTTCATTCTTTAGCGTTATGAGTGTGTGTGTGTGTGTGTGTGTGTGTGTGTCATCTGTCTCTAATGGACTCCAGCAGGAAGCAGAAACAATCACCTGTAATGTGGAAAGATGTGAGGATTGCAGACGCAGAGCCGGCGCGAGTGTTTCTGTGATGATGGACATGTGTTTGTGCAGCAGCGCTGTTTGACGTCATTTACTGATATCACATGGCAACATAAACTAAACACAGTGTACCGTGGTATTCTCTGAGGAGCCATGTAAATACCACAGCTTCATGTTTCAGTGCATTGATTCTGGTCAGCAGTGGATGTGTGTTATAACACTGAGTCTGAGCGCAGAGTGAGACCTGCTGGAGATCTAGAGGAGACACACGTCAAACATCTGGAGTCTCTGCCTTCATTTGAGATCTTACAGAGACTCGTGTGTGACTCTCTGCTCTTCTCCTTTTTCATTTCCATTCATTCAGCTCGTGCGTGTGTGTGTGTGTGTGTGTGTGTCACTGTGAGGAGATTTGAATATTAAATAGCTGATTATCATGGTCATGTAACTGTGTGTCTGTCGTCTGCTGCTGAAATGGGCAGTGAATCACAGTTCTATAATGACAACTCTCGAAGGGATTGGCATGGTAATGTACATGACAATGTTAATGTATTTGGTCTTGGTGGAATAGATCTGCTGCTGTTGCTGCAGCAGAGCAAGTACTGAGACTTGCTACTGCCAATACATCCACAACATGCTGCTGTGAGCATGTAAGAAATATTGCTGTTGCAAATATAACATACATGAAATAACCCCCATATAGCGTACATGAATCACCTTGTAGCAGATCTATACAGGTGGAGCTGGGGAAGGTGGAGGGTTTCTGAAGCAAGCTGCAACTGCTACGACAAGCACTAGTCATATATTTGAATGTTGAGCAGTGAGCTCATTGGCTACCGATACAGGAGAGAACCAATCAGCTGTGCCATGTGATAATGATGTCATTAGGTCAGATTGAGTTAGACCTATCAGACTGCGCCATCTAGAGTTTCATGCCAGAACCCTGTATATATATGTGTGAGTGAGTGTGTGTGTGTGTGTGTTAGGGCTGAACGATCAATTGCATTTGCGATAATATCGTGATATGAAAAAAACACGATTTTTCAATCGCAGAGGCTGCGATTACACTCGGTCACGTGACACTTGAGAGTAAAGAGGTGTGTTCGACTTGAAGATCGATCAGTGTATGACATCAAAGTACGGCGAGAGAAAGCATAAGGAGACGTCCGTGCTCTCTTATAGCTCTCGCAGTACTTTGATGACACACCCATCATTCTAAGCAGCGCTGCTTCAAGTCGAGAGTGGGCCATCAGCAGAAAAAGAAAAGAAATAAAACAGTAAACAGCCAAAGGACATAATTAGAATGGGAGATGAATCGGTTTGTGAAAGCGAAGAGAAAAGCCATAGATGAAGTCGCACAGACCCAGGCAGGTGCTGGTCATTTAAAAGCTAAATGCAGAAAATATGACGAGGCAGATCTTGCTCTCGGCTTCACTCGCCGTGTCTATACCGGAAGCTACAGTTGTCGCGCTGCACCGCAAGTCTACACTGGACGCAACAAAGCGTGTATATATATATATATATATACAGTATATAAGGCTATTATATAGTATTATAGTGGTTCAACGCATTATATTGTGTTTTTCTGAGTCACAGATCAGATTATTTTTTCGGATAAGCATGAAAAAAAATATTTAAAGTCAAGTCACCTTTATTTATATAGCGCTTTTAACAATACAGATTGTGTCAAAGCAACTGTACAGCATTAATTAGGAGAATAGTGTGTCAATAATGCAGAAGGACAATAGTAAACACTAATTTTTCAGTTAAAGGCAGTTCATCATTGAATTCAGTGATGTCATCATCAGTTCAGTTTAAATAGTATCTTTCTTTGATTGTGTGCGAGAACAGCGCGTGAGTATCGAATTGAGCTCTCTTTCGTTTCTTATTCTTGTGTTTTAAAATTGCTTGTACGTGTAAATTGGCAAATTAATCTGCGAATCACGTGCGTGCCGAACAGTATAGGGTCTCGTCTGTACATGTCACGGATCAACTGCGATCCGTTTAACCCCTGATATGTGACACATCAGAGCAATCTTTGGTAACACTTTATTTCGATAGTCCACTTTAGACATTCTATTAACAGTAAGTAACTTTGCAACTACATGTCAACTAGCAGTTAGTAGACTATTAGTAGACTGTCTGCTTAGTATCTTCTAACACTTTCATTGTCAACTTATTCTACTAACCCTAAACCTACCCTAACAGTCTACTCTGAGAATTAGTTGACATGTAGTTGACATGTAGTTACAAAGTTACTTATAGTTAATAGAATGTCTAAAGTGGACTATCGAAATAAAGTGTAACCAAAAAATGCAACAATTCCACGTGAAGAACAA
>NW_015645611.1:165896-166512 GCF_001515625.1 Sinocyclocheilus rhinocerous | reverse complement strand
CAGGCTGCAGCAAAGTCACATTGTGCAGAGGACTCATCTGGTTCCTGTGGTCTTGTCCCGATGGTCGTCTGAGACAAGGTCTTTACAGGGGATCTGTATCTGGGGCTCATCTAGTTGTCCTGGTCTCCGCTGTCTTTCAGGGCTGTAGAGGTCCTTTCTAGGTGCTGATCCAACTAGAGCTCTCGCAGTAAAGCACAATGACAATGCCGTGAAGCATTTTTGACAAGCTAATTTTATGAGTACATATAAGCAACTCGGTATTTCCGCACTGTCTGAAACACATCTCTATGCTTGTGCGCCCTTTGATTGTGTGCGAGAACAGCGCGTGAGTATCGAATTGAGCTCTCTTTCGTTTCTTATTCTTGTGTTTTAAAATTGCTTGTACGTGTAAATTGGCAAATTAATCTGCGAATCACGTGCGTGCCGAACAGTATAGGGTCTCGTCTGTACATGTCACGGATCAACTGCGATCCGTTTAACCCCTGATATGTGACACATCAGAGCAATCTTTGGTAACACTTTATTTCGATAGTCCACTTTAGACATTCTATTAACAGTAAGTAACTTTGCAACTACATGTCAACTAGCAGTTAGTAGAGTATTAGTAGACTGTCTG
>NW_015645611.1:163470-165416 GCF_001515625.1 Sinocyclocheilus rhinocerous | reverse complement strand
AGTCTCTGGGGCTTTAAAGTCCTCTGCCTCTCCCACAGTGAAAGAAGAACCACATAACAAGAGAGCATCGTCCATACTGTCCCTCAAACTACCGTTAAACTCCCCTCCAGGTAACAATGATTTAGTTGGTTCACAGAGTCCAAAATGGAACAAGTCCTTAAACAAAACTTCATCATAAAGCGGTACTTGATATGACAACTCACAGAACCGGTGAACATACTCCTCAATAGATAAGCCTCCTTGACGAAGATGTAATAGCTGGTCTACTGGGTCCATGCTTGGGCTGGGTTGCTGAATAAAGCCGCTGGATCCGGGTGTGGCTGGTGATTCTGTAACGATTGAGGCGTCATGACAACGAGGTGGGGATCCAATAGCAGGCTTTATTAAAAAGAGCGTAGTCAGGACAGGCAGGGTCAAATACCAGCAAACAATAACATCTAAGGCACAGACAAAAGAGTAATCCAACAAGACAGGCAATGATCAGGGCAGGCAGCAGTCAATCAAAAACAAGGTAACAGTCCAAGGAACAAAACACGAGAAAGGCAAAACTTAGGAACATGGAAACTAGAAAACACGGAAGGGCTAAACATTCAATGAAGTAACTTTGCAACTACATGTCAACTAGCAGTTAGTAGACTATTAGTAGACTGTCTGCTTAATATCTTCTAACACTTTCTTTGTCAACTTATTCTACTAACCCTAAACCTACCCTAACAGTCTACTCTGAGAGTTAGTTTATAGGTTTAAAGGGGAGCGTGACCAAAAAAGTTTGAGAACCACTGGTCTAAAGTTACCAGACAGTGTTTAAAAAGTGCAGTCCAAATGTTTACATATGTTTATTACAGTGACTTTGAATTACCTAAAGTAGTGTGGTAAAGCAAAAGACTTGTTTTTATATTTCTGCAATCTACTTTAGTTTGTGTGATTTGTTACTGACTTTCATATTAATGTTTACACCAGGCTTATTTGTCAGTGCTTTATGTTGTCATAATTATTACATGCTTACAAGGTTGGAAGTTCAACAAATCAGTCAATATACTACTGTGATTGTAGTTGTTAAATAAAAATGTCATTCATATCAATTCATGCATCACCCATTTTCATCGTAACATATAGGCCTGCCCTACAGAAAAGAACATTTATGTTTAATCTATAGTGTGTTGGTCATACTATACAATGATTCATAGCTTGTCTTTGTTGAATAATACAGAACATAAACAGCTTTAAAAAATAATTGCATATTGAATCGTTATATTTTTCAAAATCGTTCAGCCCTATTTGAAAGTTATTCCACTGATATCATTGCTCTGTGTCATTATTGTTAAGGTTATGGTGTGGACTTCGTTATTCTCTTATAGTTACAGTTTCTGTCCAGTGTGAACAGAGCTTTAAATGAATAGTTCACCCAAAAATGAAAATTCTATAGTCATTTACTAACCTTCATATCGTTTCAAATTTCCTTCCTCTGCAGAGAACAAACCAAAAATTTGTCAAGAATTCTGGTGCCCACTGACTTCCACTGGACAAAACCAAAAAAAAAAAAATCATAGAAGAAAAATTCATGCAGGTTTGGAACAACTTGAGGGTGAGCAAATGATGACAATTTTCATTTTGGTTGAACTATCCAGAACTCTTAACTTGTGTAGGGTATCAGACCGAATCAGACAATTTAAGATTTGATAAAGAACAGTTGAAACACGAGGAGCCGAATTCCACAGAGGCCCAAGACACAGGATGTTCGTAAATCAGATCCTGGCGCCACAAGCCTGAACCAACTAGCAGCTTTGAGTAGCTCACAGCATTTAAACAAAAGAACACTTATTGACAATTCCAAGGATATTGTCAATTTTGGGGGCAAGTAATCAAGATTAATGGTCAAAAGAGATGCACAGCGTGACCATCACATGGAAACCAGTGATAGCAATCACAAGCTCTTTGGATTGACT
>NW_015645611.1:159462-162675 GCF_001515625.1 Sinocyclocheilus rhinocerous | reverse complement strand
TGTCGCGTCGCATCCAGTGTACACAGTGTCACTGGTTATAATGGTTTCTACTGTATTTTGCCGCTCGCGTCCGGTGTAGACACGCGTTTAATTTATTTGGTGAAGGAGGAAAGCCTGTGTGTGTCCTATGCCTTTGCGGACAGCATGAAACCCACAAAAAATAAATAAATAACAGCGAGAGAATAATAATAATAACAGTTATTCTCTCTATGCTATTTTCAATGTTTCAAGTGATGCATGTGTTTTTTCCCTGTAGGTTTTTTTAATTAAAAAAGAATTAATTTTTCATAA
This sequence comes from Sinocyclocheilus rhinocerous, assembly GCF_001515625.1. Taxonomy (NCBI): domain Eukaryota; kingdom Metazoa; phylum Chordata; class Actinopteri; order Cypriniformes; family Cyprinidae; genus Sinocyclocheilus; species Sinocyclocheilus rhinocerous. The sequence goes on along the minus strand of NW_015645611.1, from coordinate 162,384 downwards.
TGTTTAGGGGGTGGGCAGATTTTTTTTTTTATAGGTTTAAAGGGGGGCTTGACCAAAAAAGTTTGAGAACCACTGGTTTAAAGTTAACAGACAGTGTTTAAAAAGTGCAGTGCACATGTTTACATATGTTTATTACATGGACTTTGAATTGCCTAAAGTAGTGTGGTAAAGCAACAGACTTGTTTTTATATTTCTGCAATCTGCTTTCGTTTGTGTGATTTGTTACTGACTTTCATATTAATGTTTACACCAGGCTTATTTAAACATAATTATCATGCTTACAATGTTGGAAGTTCAACAAATCAGTCAATGTACTGTGATTGTAGTTGTTAAATAAAAATGTCATTCATATCAATTCATGCATCACCTAATTTCATCGTAACATATAGGCCAGGCCAACAGAAAAGAACATTTATGTTTAATCTATGTAATATTGTGTTGGTCATACTATACAATGATTTATAGCTTGTCTTTGTTGAATAATACAGAACATAAAGAGCCTTAAAAAATAATAGCATATTAAATCGCAATCGCAATTACATTATTTTCCAAAATCGTTTAGCCCTAGTGTGTGTGTGTGTGTGTGTGTGTGCACAAGAATGTGATTAAAGGTCTGCAGTTGAGTGGATTGCAAAAAAAGAAAGCAAAAAAACTCGCAAAATTTTGTTCAGTTTCAGCCACTATAGGGAGTATGCAAATATGGAAACGAAGATGTTTTGTCTATCCTTTGATTGTTGAATGTTATAAATATTTTATGGACTTGTGAATGTATGTTAGCCATGTGTACCTGTCATCTTGCAAATTGACTTCCCAAGGTATTTGGATTCCGTTTTTGTTGCTTGTCTTGTGAATCCAAATAAAAGAATAAAATGTGTGTGTGTGAGTGAGTGAGTGGTTGAGATCTCAGTTTGAGCTTGTGGAGATTCGGTCATCTCACATGAGAAGTGTTGCTAGGAGACCGATCACATCCCACCTGTGTGTGTGTGTGAGTGTGTGTGTGTGTGTGTGTGTGAGTGTGAGTGTGAGTGTGTGTGTGTGTGTGTCATAATCCAGCTGCTGCGTGTCATCTTGCTGAACTCCACTGTCACACTCATCATGTCACTGCTAGTTAGGGGACTGATTTAACCGGCTGATGTTGATCCTGACAGCACAAAAGCTCTGTTCACCAAGGCTGCATTTATTTGATCAAAAAGAAATTGTACAGCGATATTGTGAAATATTATTAGAGTTTAAAACAGCTGTTTTCAATGTGGATCTCTGTTAAACTGTAATTTATTTCTGTGATGTGCAGCTGAATTTTCAGCATCATTACTCCAGTCTTCAGTGTCACATGATCTTCAGAAATCATTCTAATATGCTGATTTGCTGCTCAAGAAACATTTCTCTATGTTTATATTATCAATGTTGAAAACAGTTGTGCTGCACAATATTTTTGTGGAAACCGTGATACATTTTATTTTTCAGGATTTACAGATGAATAGAAAGTTTAGAAGAACAGCACTTATTTGAAATAGAAATCTAATATAACATTATAAATGTCTTTACTGCTACTTTTGACCAATTTAATGCATCCTTGAGCAATAAAATTAATTATTTCTATTATATTGCGGTTTCCACAAAATGTTAAAAACATGAATAAATCTTAATTATGCTTTTGACCAGTAATGTACAGGATGTAGTTTACTGATTTAAATGAGTCTAAACTGGATCTTTGTTCATGAGAATCTGCAGCTGCCGTTTCCGTTTCAGGATGATTCTGATATCTGTGGTTTTGATGAAGGAAATGTAGCTTAATGTATGTTTGTGTGATTTTGTTCCTCAGGGAATGTCTGAAGATCTCCTGTAGTTCAAGATCGCCGCGGCCGTCCAGCCCAGAGCCATGAGCCACACGTCCTGCTGCGTCCTGCTGAGCGTCTCGCTCGCGCTCTCCTGCCGCCGTGAGTATCAGCGACCTCTATCAGTCCATCAGTCACGATCACAGCCAGACTGTATCTGAGCAAACTTCAGCTTCAGTCACTGTGATCACAAACACAAAAGTAAACGATTATTGTGCCACTTCTGATTTACAGTGATTCTTTATTGAATTTATTTTTAGTTGTTTTTCAGTTGAATTATATTTAAAGTTCAATGAAATCCACTGTTAAAATTTCTAAAAGTTTTTTTTAAAGGGGTGGTTCATTACGATTTCACTATTTTTACGTTAGTTAGTGTGTAATGTTGCTGTTTGAGCATAAACAATATCTGCAAAGTTACAAAGCTGAAAGTTCAATGCAAACGGAGATAACTGGCAGTTTAATGCCTACAAAAATGGCTGGTAGGGACTACGACTAGTTACTTCCCGGGTTCGTGACGTCACAAACCCAGATAAACCCCGCCCTCGGGAAAGGCAGCAAAGGGGGCGGGGCCATGCTGCGCTGCTTTAGAGAAGAGGAAGAGAAAACTAGAGGTGCACGTAAAAAATTTCTCATTCAGCTCAGCTCCAAAAATGAACTGTTACAATTATACACTTATTTTCACATAGCTATGAGAAGCATTAAACATGGACGTGCGTGCAGTTGCCATACTGTATTAAAGCTTTAATCAGGATAAAACCGTATATTAAAAGCTAACATAAGCAGTAGCATTTACAACAGTGTATCTAAAAGTATGAGACAACAACAAACAAAAACATAGGCCTACCATTAAAAGCCGTGCTTGCACAGGTTCTGCACGATCCTCTTCAATAATATCCTCTGCTTCTCAATCGGGCTCAAACTGATAAGCGATATTAACATGCAGTTGTTTAAATACAACCGGAGCACATGCCGCTGAGGTGACGCGTGCTAGAGGCGGTTTAGCCAATCACAACACACTGGGCTAGCTAACCAATCAGAGCCCATCACCTATTTCTGAGAGAGGGGCTTCATAAAAGAAGGAAATGAT
>NW_015645611.1:148279-159429 GCF_001515625.1 Sinocyclocheilus rhinocerous | reverse complement strand
GCATAAACAATATCTGCAAAGTTACAAAGCTGAAAGTTCAATGCAAACGGAGATAACTGGCAGTTTAATGCCTACAAAAATGGCTGGTAGGGACTACGACTTGCGTTTTTTTTTTTTAAACGAAGCATTAACACGTTAGACTGCACCCCATAAACACAATCAAGCCTAGAAAAAAAACAGTGAACCACCCCTTTAAAAGTTCAGTAAATGTATTTTCAAAGTCAGTGCATAATTATGTTAAAAATTCTGATTTACAATGCTTCTTTATCTTGTTTATGTTACATTTATTTTTATTTGTTTTTCATTTGATTTCCTACTATTTCAGTTTAAATAAAAAAGTTTTTTTTAAAGTTCAATATAGTTCAATATATACTTTCGCTTCCAAAGTCGTGTTATAATCGTGTTAAATAATTCTCGTTGATTTACAATGATATTTTTTATTTTATTTTTTTATAAATTGTTTTTCAGTTGAATTATTTTGTTGTATTTTGTTTGTATAATGTCTTATTTCATTTTTTTAAAGTTCAATAAATGCACAGTATTTCCAAATTTCCAAATACAAAATCATGTTTAATAACATTGTTAAATGTTTTTAAAAAATGTAAAAGTTCAGTAAATGCATGTTTTCAAAGTATCATGATGATAATATTAATATTTTTGTGATAATCCAGCATAATATCTCTAATCTGAACACTTCAGTCACTCTTAAAGATCTCTGCATGTCATTCTTCATACAGAAAGATGCTCAAACTCACTTGATGTTTTTGCAGTGATGTTCTCATTCGACTCGTACCGTAAAATCAATCAGGCAGAAATAAAGAGATGCATTCAATCGTTCTGGGATGTTTTGGGGTTTAAAATGAATCAGGACTCAGAAACTCATCAAGCATCTACAGATGACGTGTTTTTTGTGATTCTCTTTCAGTCTGGTCAGTGTGTGCTGATTTCCCAGCAGTCTTTGGAGGTGAGTACAGCACAGATACAGTCTCAACTGTTGGTTTACAATGTGATTTAATGAGGTTTATTTCAGTTCATATCATCCCAAAATATGAAACCACATTACATTTTAAGTTTAGACAAACATCTAGATGGAAACCTGGTTAGGACACACTGAAACATTACGACAGTACAAGCTGCTGAAGGACTGTCTTCATACACAATTACATAATAATTATACACAATTTTACGTATTAACTGAAAACATGTAGGCTGAAGCCGTTTTATGGGGGCCTTATGGAATCGTTTTTATTTTTTTCCCAAATTCCTTTTTTTTTTTTTAAGTTTTAATTGTCTGGATATTTTTTTCTTCCATTTTAATTTTTCTGGATTCCTTTTTAATGATTTAATTTAAATTGTAATAATTCAAAAGGGCATGTCTAATTAATTAAAATCCTACAATTCAATTTTTTTAGGGCCCTGTGAAATCAGTTTTATTTGGGGTTTTCCATTTATAAATTTCTGGATTTCGTTTTAATGTTTTAATTAAATTATACTCGTTAAAAAGTATGTCTAATTACTTACACTATTATTACACTAATAATTTATTAATTTTGTTTTACAATAAAAGCGACATATGAAATGTTTTATTCTTTCAGAATTTCTGCATTGTCCGTTTTAATTTGTCTGAATTATTTTACATAAGCATAATAAGCATCGCATAGTAAGTGTCACTAAATTTAATTAACAGTTAATTGAGACCTTTATACATAACTGAAAATGACACCGTTCATAAATGAATGTAATTGTTTGAAGTATTTGATGATTTAGAGTGCTGTATTTGTTCATCACCTCCAGTGAAGTGTGTGTGTTTGGTGTGAATCTGCAGTGTTCAGTGAAGATCACAGGCGTTACAGTGATTCAGGGCTCTAATAAAGACACGGGTTGAAGAGCAGGGCATTGTGGGAGATCAGAAGATTAACCGTCTCTGACGGCCCCCACCCGTTCTCCATCAAAGCCTTGGGAGCCCGTTTGCTGATTCCTGTAGAGACTTTGATCTCTGCGTGACTGCATGCAGTTCACAAACCTTACAGAGATGCTGTAACACCCCTGTTGACTGTTTGTTGTGGTTTCTTCCCCTTGTGTTGGTTTAGCCCGTCTAATTATTAGTTAATCACCTCATTGTGCTCACCTGTCTGTCCCTCGTTTACTGCCCTATATCTGTTCCTGTCTCTGGTGTTCTAGTCTCTGCGTGACTGCATGCAGTTCACAAACCTTACAGAGATGCAGCACGTCAATCACCCACAATGCCTCAGCCACGCCCCCTCACTTCAGGAAACAGATGAGTTCACTATCAGATGAGCTCATTCTCACAATCATCATGAAATCAGAACTGAATTCAGCAGCTGCTGTTAGAAATATTATTGATTCCAGCACCAGTCTGTAATTCATGTGAAAGTTGCATTTTGTTTCCATATGTGATGATATTGTGATGTTTTCAGATTACTGGATTATTTATTGGTGTCAGATTTTTAGTGACGTTTACCCCGGTAACATACTTTGCTTGTCTGGTGATGTCAAGCGGCGATGGTTGCTAGGGTGTGACAGGTCAGTGATTCTCTGCTCACACACACGTGAAATATTTACTCGAGAGGCTGTGTTTGACTGGACGCTGAAAGAGCTGCAGGTCACCGTGGAAACTGGGTCAAAGGGTCAAGTGTAGGTCGCAGGGTCACTCCAGCACTGCATTAATATGAAACATCCGCATAAATGCAGCGTTTGTGATGGATTATGATGATATTTAGTCAGGCTTGATTATTGCATTCATCAGAATCTCACTGAGTCAGTGTTATTTTGCTATCATTATGATAATATTTTATGTATATTTTGATTTTATTTTTATATCTTCTGTTTACATGTTTATTTTAGTTAAAGTGTTAGCAATTTGTTGTATTTTTGTCATTTTTATTAGTTTAATTATTAGTTATTCTATTCTTTATTTTATTTTTGTCTATTCTAGTTATTCTATTCTAGTTAAATTTTTGTTTGAAATATGTCTATATAGTTTTTATACATTTTATACAGTTTATACAGATTTTATAGTTTTAGTTTTTAATTTATTTAGTTATTTTAGTACATCAAGGTAAACTAAATGAAAATGAGAAATGTTGCTTTTGCAACTAGCTGAAATAAAATAAGTACATTTTTTAATTTATATTTTATGCTTCAGTTTATATTTATTTTATTTCAGGTAATGCTTTTTGTGGTTTTAGTTTTATGGTTTAATTAGTTTTAGTTAATGATAATATAAGAAAAAAGTGATACGCTTGAAGGAAATGAATTTTAATTTCTGTATTATTTTAACTTATCTCCTTTATTTTGAGTTCAGTAATGCAAAGCCCCTCATATATTATTTAACATGTCAAGTATTCATACATCATGATATAATTAGATTTATTCCCTTTAACCTATGCTGATTTTAATAAAAAATTAAAATGCAGCACATTAATGCGCATTGGGGGATGTGAAAAATAATGTCACAATGAAAAAACTACAAATGGTCATAAAAATATGCTTCGGTTTTCTTTAAATAGACAAATGTGATTTTTCTTGTTTTGATGAGTTAACTCACGTCACTGTGTTTGTGGTTTGATTGGGTGGTTTCGGGATGTTCTCTATGATCATTAGCAAACAGTAACAGAGCCGTGGATGAGTTAACAACATCAAATTATAAGTGAAGTGAAGCAGCGCTACTGCTCATGAATAATTAATATCTGATCAGACACAGATGAGATGTCAGCAGATTCAGCTGAGTTTCATTCATTTCCACTCAATCAGCCTCCGCCAGTTTCCTCATCACTCATTTACTCTAACTTCAGGAATCCAAGTCATTTTTATCATCTGAAATATGCGGCGACTGATATTATATATTACAATTAATGTCAAGAATATCAACACACGTTTAGATTCGTGCTGAATAAGGTACGCAATGTACAGTTTCACTTTAAATGAATTCGTTAAGGCTTGGTGTTCATAATAAATATAATTTATAATGAATGCTACTATAATTCATGTTTGTTTTATGCTTATGTTTTCCATTCCTGTTCTGTTCTGAATATGGTTGCATTGAATTGATTTGTCGTGCAGTGAGAGGAACTAAAATACTTGTTTATAGTGTTATAATGTTAGTTCCCTATCGATACTTCACTCGTACTCGTACTATGGGAAAAAGTCATTTTTCTCCGATGACTGAAGCCTTTTTTTAATAACACAGTGTAACTGCATGGCTATTGGTTTGTGCAAATTAAAAACGAACCAATGGCTCGGCAGCGGAGCTGCATGAGCCTATGGCAGTATAGCCCGCCAGAATGGGCGGGGTCATCTGGCTATATAAGTGGGCATTTTCACCATAGGATCTTCAGATTTCTTCTGCTTCAGCGATGACGACATTCTTCGCTGATCTACGAGACTCGAAGCCTGCTCGCTGTAAACACGCCTTCGCAGTGGAACAAGCCGACGACGATCCCCTCTGCTCGGCTGATTCACCACTTCTCTCGTCGCCTTCAGCGTCGCAGCAGCAGTGGTCACGGTTTTTCCCCTGACTGTTCCCCAAACTGTTCTCACTGCGAGAGTCTCGCCACTCTGCACTCGCGGAAAGCTCTCTTTTCAGAGAGCGACTCCACCCCTCGCGTTCCAGGAACATGCAAGGAAAAAACAGTGGGGCAGAGGATCTCAGCACACGGAGGAGAGCGAGCTCACGCCGGCTCAGATCCCACGTGCCTCGCTCTCTCCACACAGAGAGGCTTCCCCCGTCCTCTTCACTCAGCGCGAGCGACCTGAACTCATTCGGTGGAAGTGACGATGAAAGGCTCGATGACAGCCTCGGATGCAGAGGAGCTGTTGGTCTCAGTTAAAGACACTGCCCCCTTGCCATCGTCCGAACCCAGCGACGCTAAAGCCGGGATGGAAACCGAATTATTCCGTGTCCTCTTGAAAGCGGTCGAAGAGCTGGTATTTGAGTGGTCTTCCCCAGAAGAGCCCACTTGCAGCTGCCTGGACGAATGGTTCCTGCCGGGGAGCCTTCAAGCCCCTCGTCAGCGTGCCTCTCCATTTTTTTCCGGAGGTCCACGACAAGCTCAAAAGATCGTGACGCGCCCCTTACTCAGTCCGCCTGCATGCCAGACTGGGTTTTTGGGATAATAAGACGAGGTTACTCACTTCAATTCGCTCGAAGACCCCCACGTTTCAGCGGCGTGGTTCCCACACTGGTGCGGAGCAAGGACGCACACGTCCTGCGCTCCGAGGTGATGAATTTGCTGGCAAAAGGACCCATAGAAATGGTTCCCCCAGCTCAGAGCGAGTCAGGCTTCTACAGCCATTACTTCCTGGTCCCCAAAAAGGATGGCAGCCTGTGGCCCATCCTCGACCTCAGGCGCCTGAATCGAGCCCTCATGAAACGGCCGTTCAGGATGACTACACTGAAACAGATCCTCTTGCAAATATGCCCAGGGGACTGCTTCTTTTCTCTGGTCTGAAAGATGCCTACTTTCACATCCAGATAGCCCCCCGTCACAGACGATTCTTGAGATTCGAGAGGCTTATCAATACACGATCCTTCCCTTCGGGGTGTCCCTAGCTCCTCAAACGTTTACGAAGTGCATGGATGTGGCTCTTTCCCCTCTGAGCTCGAAGACCCCCACGTTTCAGCGGCGTGGTTCCCACACTGGTGCGGAGCAAGGACGCACACGTCCTGCGCTCCGAGGTGATGAATTTGCTGGCAAAAGGACCCATAGAAATGGTTCCCCCAGCTCAGAGCGAGTCAGGCTTCTACAGCCATTACTTCCTGGTCCCCAAAAAGGATGGCAGCCTGTGGCCCATCCTCGACCTCAGGCGCCTGAATCGAGCCCTCATGAAACGGCCGTTCAGGATGACTACACTGAAACAGATCCTCTTGCAAATATGCCCAGGGGACTGCTTCTTTTCTCTGGTCTGAAAGATGCCTACTTTCACATCCAGATAGCCCCCCGTCACAGACGATTCTTGAGATTCGAGAGGCTTATCAATACACGGTCCTTCCCTTCGGGGTGTCCCTAGCTCCTCAAACGTTTATGAAGTGCATGGATGTGGCTCTTTCCCCTCTGAGGCAGAAGGGAATTCGCATTCTGAATTGTTGAACTTGTTTTAGCCCAGTCGGAGGACGAGCTACTATCCCACAGATCCCTCCTCCTCAGCCACTTAGAATGCCTGGGAATTTTGCCAAGAGCTCTCTGTTCCCCAGCAAATGGATCTTGTTCCTGGCAGCGGTTTTCGACTTGGCCCAAATGAGGGCGGTGGTCGCACCAGAATGCGCCATACAGCAGCTCGTGGCTTCCTTCAAAGTTGTCAAAGTATTTCAAAAAATGCTGGGCCGTATGGCCTCCGCATCTCCGGTGCTACAGTTGGGCCTTCTTTGCATGAGGCCGCTACAGTACTGGCTGAAACCAAAGGTTCCACCCCTAGCTTGGCGTCATGGACGCCTTCGTATCAAGGTAGACCAGGCATGCGTGGCAGCTCTGGCACCTTGGAAAAGCCCCCAGTGGCTGAAGTGGGGCGTAGATCTGGGTATGGTTTGCTGAAGGAAGGTTATCTCGACAGATGCTTCCAACACAGGTTGGGGAGTTCTGTGCGAGGGCAATCCGGCTTTTGGCCCCTGGTCAGGGGAGGAAAGCCAGTTACACATCAACTGCCTGGAAATGCTGGCAGTGTGTCAAGCCCTTCAAACCTTCCTACCAGATCTAAGGGTACACCATGTTCTAGTCTGCTCAGACAGCATGACAGTGGTGTCCTACATAAATCGCCAGGGCGGGCTCACTTCAAGGTGTCTCTTCTCCCTAGCAGAGCGCCTCTTGAAATGGGCACACCTCAACTTGCGTTCACTGAGAGCAATGCATGTTCCGGGCATTCTGAACCAAGGAGCAGACATGCTGTCTCGGAGCAATGTCCCCTCAGAGGAGTGGATCTCTTCGCCTCAAAAGACAACTTTCACTGCCCAACTTATTTTTCGAAAGACAAGGATGTGTTGGCCCACGACTGGCCCAACCTCCTCCTATACGCTTTTCCCCCAATCGCCCTGGTCCCTCAGGTAATCAGGCGAATCAGGGAACACAAACACATAGTTCTCCTGGTAGCCCCACTCTGGAATAACCAGATATGGCTTTCTGAGCTGTCGCAGCTACTCACAGCTGCCCCATGGCCCATTCCCCTGAGACAGGACCTCCTCTCTCAGGCGAGCCTGAGCTGTGGGCTCTGCATCTTTAGCCTCTCGATGAGAGCCTACAGACCTTCCCAAGAGCGTACTGAACACTATTTCACAGGCTAGAGCCCCATCTACGAGGCGCCTCTACGCCCTTAAATGGTCGGTCTTCTCCGCCTGGTGCACCACCCGCGGCAAAGATCCAACTTCTTGTGACATATCAGTGATACTGTCCTTCCTCCAAGAGTTGTTGGAAAAGGAATATTCCACTTCCACACTCAAGGTCTACGTAGCAGCTTCTCAAGCGCCTATAACCAGCCAGTTGGTGGGCAGGAACAACCTGGTTGTTCGCTTTCTGAAATGGTCTAGAAGGCTGAATCCACCTCACCCCCTTACTGTCTCTTCATGGGATCTGGGTTCGGATGCCTCTCAGGAGCCCCCCCTTCGAACCGCTACTATCGACCAACCTTTGGTTGCTGTCGCTGAAGAATGCCCTGTTGCTAGCTTTAACATTGTTCAAGCAAGTGGGAGACTTGCAGGCGCTCTCTGTAAGCCCTGCCTGCCTTGAGTTTGGGCCCAGCGACTCCAAGGTCGTCCTGAAGCCAAGGCATGGATATATACCTAAAGTGCTCTCCACTCCATTTAGAGCACAGGTTATAACTATATCGACGCTTGCTCCCTCGGAGGATGACCAAGAGTTAAAATTTCTCTGTCCTGTCAGGGCTCTGAGATTTTACATTGAGCGTTCCGCCCCATTTAGGCAGTCGGAACAACTCTTTGTAGGCTTCAGTGGCCGCACCAAAGGGCTTCCAGTCACGAAGCAGAGACTATCCAGATGGATAGTAGACGCTATTACGCTAGCATACTCCTCTTTGGGCCTGCAATGCCCCATAGGAGTAAGAGCCCACTCCACTAGAGGCATAGCCTCGTCCTGGGCTTGGTCTAGTGGTGTGTCCATCGCAGAAATCTGTGCGGTGGCCGGCTGGGCCTTGCCGTCCACCTTTGCCAGGTTCTATAATCTGGATTTCCCGGCCTTACAGGCCCGGGTCCTTTCTGCATAAGAGGGCATGCTCCTGCCAAGGGCAGAACCAGTTCTTAGGCTTGCTTATTATGTACGCTCTTGGCCCTTCCTAAGTGGAGAGGCTGTACAGAGCCTTCTCTGGAACGATTACTCAAGGCTGTGCTGACCTCGAGGAGTTTGGCCCTCTTGCCCCCTGCAGGGCTTACTCTGCTGAATACTTGGCCCCTCTGAGCCCCTTAGTGCTTAATTGGAGTTCAAATATTGGTCGTTCCTCTAGCATTGCACAGCTGGATTGTACTCGTTCCCCATAGTGTCTTAGCGATGCAGTACGAGTGAAGTATCGATAGGGAACATACTCGGTTACTAACGTAACCTCGGTTCCCTGAGAAACAGGAAGGAGTACTGCACGACTCAGTGTCGTCGCTTCAGTCGAAGTAACCTGAGGATCCTATGGCGAAATGCCCGCTTATATAGCCAGATGACCCCGCCCATTCTGGCGGGCTCTGGTGGACTTCACTGCCATAGGCTCGTGCAGCTCTGCTGCCGAGCCCTTGGTTCATTTTTAATTTACTGCACGAACCAATGGCCGTGCAGTTACACCGCATTATTAAAAAAGGCTTCAGTCATCGGAGAAAATTTACTTTTTCCCATAGCGTCTTAGCAACATAGTACTCGTTCCCGTATCTCAAGGAACCAAGGTTACGTTAGTAACCGAGTAAGTTTCATTTTATTTACCCGTATTTTACATTATTTCTGAATGCAATAATAAAATGACTTATATACCGACGCAACTTACCTGTGTTTTTTCCCCTCAACAATGATAGATTTTTTCAAGAAAATATGGTACTTGTCATAGTTATTTTTTACTGACTAAAAAACTGTATTTTATTGGTTTCTGCTATGTTTTTTAAACGTAATTTTTAAAGTTTTTTTTCTTGCAATTTTGAGTTTATATCTCACTTTTTTTTTGCAATTCTGAGGAAAAAAGTCTGAATTGTGAGATAAATCACTTTTTTATTCCATGGCAGAAACAAACAAAGAATTGTGATATGTAAACTCAGAATTACAAGAAAAAAGGTTAAAATTAAATTAAAATAAAACTTGACTTTTTAATTTTTTATTCTGTGGTGGAAACTATAACTTCCATAGTGTTTTGCATGAATTGCAGTTAAACTATTTTGATTTGTCCTCATCAGAGTGGAATTATTAATCTGTTTGTTTGTCGTTGTTTCAGTGTAGTTGACAGCAATGTTGGACTAAGTCTCCACACAACTGAATTCTGATGTATGCAGTATTTCTGAAGGGTTTGTGTTTCTCCATCACTGAGGATGGGATTTTCTCTGGCTGTGAGTGCAGGATCAGACAGTGATCAGATGCGAGCCCGTACTTCCTGTGACATCACATCCAGTCATCCTGATGGCCTTCAGAGACATGCTTGAGATGTTCAGATCATCTCAGTCTCAGTCTGAAGCTGATAGGAGGAGACATTCGGATCATGATGGAGCTCCATGGAGACTCCAGTAAAGCATTCAGTGCTCAGAGTTTCTCATTCAGAGCTCAGATGTTTCTCCTAAAACTAAAAACAGACCCAAATGAGTCACTAGTCATTGTCCAGACTTTATGATCTTGAGATCTGAGGTCTCCTTCTCAGGAGGAGCATCTCCTGCTGTCCGTGTCTGTAGGAGAAAGTGCTGAGATCTTCAGGAGGTTTGCTGTGATGTTCGGTGATGAAGCGCTGCTGTTCATGAGTTATGTATCAGCTTTAATCGCACCGCGTCCATCTCTGATGACTGATATCCCAGCATGCACTAATGCCTTTATTTTCCTAATGCTGCTCTTATTATGCATAATTCATCTTCATAATGTTTCAGTCTTACTCTCCTGTCTCCGAAATTAAACTTCTGATGTATCGATGGATGGACAGTAATATGAACTAATGTTAGCAATCCAATCCACTCTTCATGTTCCAGTCAATTTTGTCAAATTTGTATTAAGTGATTTATTTATGTTTATAATGATGTAATTTTTCGAATGTATTTGTTCATGTGGACCAAATAACAGTAATATATATATATATATACATAATGTTGTTTCCATTTTAATTTTAGTTACATTTTTTGTAATTTTGTTGTTTTTTGTCATTTTTATATATTTTTTTGTCCACATGAACAGATACATTAGAAAAATTACATCATTATAAACATAAAAAAATCACTTAATACAAGTTTGACAAAATTGACTGGAACATGAAGAGTGGATTGGATTGCTAACATTAGTTCATATTACTGTCCATCCATCGATACCATCAGAAGTTTCATTTCGGAGACAGAGAGAGTAAGACTGAAACATTATGAAGATGAATTATGCATAATAAGAGCAGCATTAGGAAAGTAAAGGCAGTCCATTCTGACCATTGGCATTAAAAGAAAAATGTCACAATGAAAAAAACTAATGTTCATCAGTATAAGCTCAGTTTTCTTATGTTTCTAATGTAAACGCTGCTCTGTGCTGTATTGAATCGTGTGTTTTTCTCTCTTTCTGTCTCAGACGAGTTGTCAGGTTTTGGGCCCGTGTTTGAGGAGCAGCCCGTCGACACCATTTACCCTGAAGAGTCTCCTGAGGACAAGATCATCATGAGCTGCAGAACGCGAGCGAACCCGCCGGCCTCGTACAGGTCACACACACACCAGACACTAAAACACACGGTTCACATGCTCACACTTCAGACACTCTGCTAAATACCAGTGCAACTACATGTCAACTCACTCTCATTAGAGTATTACTAGACTGTTAGGTTTAGGGTTAGTCGAATAAGTTGACATGTAGTCACATTATGGTCAGTAGAATGTTCATCAAAATCAAGTGTTATCAGATATTAATCAGACAGTTACTGATACTGATGATGAGAGTTAGCTGACATGGAGAAAGTGAACTATCGAAATGAAGTGTTACTGTCACTTT
>NW_015645611.1:140451-148144 GCF_001515625.1 Sinocyclocheilus rhinocerous | reverse complement strand
TGCATGTGCACACATATACATATGTGTGTGTGTGTGTATGTGTGTGTATTAAATATTTATTAAAAAAAATACATAAAGTTTTTGTTTATAACTTTTTTTGTATATAACTAAGTTTCTCTCTGTATATATATATATATATATATATACTTTAATATATATATATATATATGTGTGTGTATGGTATGTATATTTTTGGACATTATATAAAATGTCCAAAAAATTATATACCATGCTACATTTATATACCGTACTACTGAAGGTTTACAATATTCAAACATTATAGATGGATATGACTTTTTATAGGGTTAAGATGATAAATGATGATCCAATAAATAATCTAAGTTCAACAATAATGGTCCAATAATGTTATTTATTATTCACTCCATCACTGAAAATAGTTCTGTGACAGTGCTGTAGTTCATAATTCACATAAAAAAATTTGACTTTAAAATTACAGGTGAATTAAATTAAGTTTTTATTTTTTATATTTTCCATTTTCATTTTATATTAATTTAATATGTCTAATATGCCTAATGAAAAAGGGGCATGTTATCTTGTTAATTAGCTGAAATTAAATAATTTTTTTATATTAAATATTTTTTTCAGTGAATGTTTTTTTGTTCTTTTTTTTTTTTCAAATAATAATTTTTTTAAATGCTTTTACTTTTAGCTATAATAACCCTGTCACATGTTACTTCCAAAGTATTTCAAGGAATGATGTGTTCAGTGTCCATTAAGTGATATTATCACGCTATCATGTCTATTTTTGTGGCACTTCAGTCTAAAATAATTTGCTGCTGTAATTTGGCTTAATCTGGTTCCACATCATAATTCCTCTAAATCTTCTTTATCATTGACCATTAGATTTATTTAGATTCATTCATTGTAGAACTTCTGTAATTAATTTATCAGCAATAATCTGATAAATCAGTCTCAGTAAAGGCATTTTGCATCAGTTCTGATGGTGTGTGTGTGTGTGTGTTTGTGTGTGTGTGTGTGTGTGTGTGCGTGTGTGTGTGTTCTCAGGTGGAGGCTGAACAACACAGAAGTCGTTATTGGAAATGACGATCACTACAGTCTGATGGGAGGAAACCTCGTCATCAGCTTCCCCGACAAGAGCAAGCATGCTGGGAACTACTCGTGTCTGGCCAGCAATGAGTTTGGGACGCTCGTCAGTCAGAAAGCCTCTGTTCAGTTCGGATGTGAGTCACTCTTACAGAAGAGCTCTATTAAAGCTGCCCTGAACGGCCTGTTGACTTACTCACAAACAGTCTCTTTCACACACACACACACACACACACACAGAGCTGTTATTGTTCAGAGCTTGACGGATATTAATTTCTGCTGTCAGACGTCTGAAGCGTTTGTGCGGTTTCTGCTGAATTATGACTCTAAAGTGTCCTCTGTGCAGTTTTACTGCTATTATGTGTGAAATTGATGTGTGAGTTAATTAAATTCTATATGTGGTGTTCTCCTGTTTTCAATTATATTAGGCAACATTTTTATTCAGAAATTGCATTAATAGACATTTTTTAAAAGTTTTTCAAGGAGAAATATTAAATTTTTTACCAAATATGTAACTTGTAAAAATGTAACTTATTTTTATTATTGCTATTTTTATATGTATTTATTTATTAAAGAAAATATTGTTAAATTATTATACACAATTCATTCAGTATTATTGTTATCATAATTATTTTACGTTATATTACTCCCGAGGTTGCCATGAATAAGGGTTACTACACAAAACTAAAACTGAAATAAAATCTCCATCTTGTGTTTTAGACTTGGACATGTTTTCCTCGGACGAGCGGGAGGCGGTCTATGTGAAGGAGGGGCAGGGGGCGGTGCTTCTGTGCGCTCCGCCTCCACACTTCCCAGGTTACCATGGCACCTGACTCTATGGTTTGACAGTCATTTGTGAGTTTGACTGACACATTTGCATCATTTCCTGTCTGTGCTCTCTACAGAGGATCTGTTCTTCCGCTGGATACTCAACGAGTTTCCGGAATTCATTCCTCTGGACAAGCGGCGCTTTGTGTCTCAGACCACCGGGAACCTCTACATCTCCACCGTACGAGCGTCAGACAGCGGGAACTACTCCTGTTTCGTCTCCAGTCCGTCCATCGCCAAGAGCGTCTTCAGCAAGTTCATCCCACTGGTGCCCATCGCCGAGCGTGAGTCTCTTTATCATCGTCCTACACTGAAAAAATATATTAAAAAAGGATTTTCCCTTTTGAATTAGGTTTATTTTTCTGACCGCACTGGCAGATATTTTTTTGTTTAAAATATGAACTACATTTTTCTGAAAACAAGACTTTAAGTCATTTTGCATCTCAAGTAAATGTATCTTGATTTAAGAATCTTCAGATGTGTACTTACTAGAAAACAACAAAAATACTGAAGGAGAAAATCAGTTTTTGCAGTTTAAATCAAGGTTATAGGTGTTGATGTTTTAAACCCATTTGCTTTTAACACCAGTGTAAATACTACTGTTTGTACTGTTCTTACTAGGGATGCACCGATACCACTTTTTCCAGTACTCGCACATGCTGTGTGGTATCGGCGTTTGGTATCGGGGCATTTTTACGAGTACCTGAGCACAGTATCGGGCCCGATACCGATACCAGTATCGGTATCGGTGCATCCCTAATTCTTACTAATACTGTTTTTCAGTTTCTGAATAAAATGTGAGTGAGGCTTATGCAGAGGTGCTGCCAGATGATAAGAGTGTTGTTATATCTTCCATTGTAGAAACCACTTGATAGTGTTACTGAGTGAGGAAGGAACAGCAAAGATCTGAAAGAGAAAACAAACTGTCTGTGGTTTCTGAAGTATTTCTGAGTCAGCTGGTCCTTATTTTAGGTCTGTTCAAGCTCAAAAAATCTCTTCAAAGAAATCCTCAAAGAAACCTGCTCCACACACACCAGAGCAAGCTTTCACACACGTGTTCAGGAATAATAGTATCCTACTTCAGCATGACTGGACGGGATGAGTTTCTGATCACTCAGCAGTGGATGTTCTTCTATGTGATGACACAAAACTGTCCAGAATGAATCGTTTCTGCTGTTTAGTCTCAAATAAATGCTCGTTTTCAACAGTAGAGAAAGTTTGAGGTCTGAAAGTAACCATATATTTCAGTATATCAGTAACAGTTTATCCTAAGACAACATTGTTTTTATTCCCATTTATATTCTGAAGTGTTTTACAGAGGGGTTTGTTTATAAATCATTCACACTGATTTATACATAACAACATGGTGAAAATATATTTGTTTTCTGTCTGTTGACAGTATTTTCTGATTTATGGAGTGATAAAAAGAGAAATCTAAAATCTCCTCTGTAAAAACCTTCAACTCTAATATGTCAACAAAATCAAGCAAGAATTTTGAACCTGGATTTATCCAATGTTCAGATTTATTTTCTGTAAATGCGTACAATTAGCGCATATTTATCTAGGAATCGCCTGATTTTCATATTTAAACATGACATTTTAGAAAACTTGTAATAAAAAGCAATGTTTCAATTCTTAATGTACTGTGATCAGCTTGTGTTAGTTAGTTATTTTTATCCTATTCACCTGTGCTGTCTTGCTTTAATTCCTCATGAACATTTAATATCTAAAGCACATCTTTAGTGTAAAACTACATCCTCCGTTCAGTCCCAACATTGCATGCTCCTGATTCATACGTGTGTGTAATATTACAGTTGCTCGTGACTGTCACAGCATCATGAGAGTGTTGAGTCAAAGCGCCTCAGAGCTGATAAACAAGCAGAAGAGACTCACTCGTTCTGCTGGAAGAAAGAACGTATCCATGAGGACCTCAGTCATTCACTGCCGTCTCATATCTGCTCTCTGTCAGGTTCTCTGAGGAAATATCCCGCTGATATCAAAGTCAAATCTCCAGACACGTACACGCTGCTGGGGCAGAACGTCACGCTGGAGTGCTTCGCGCTGGGAAAGTAAGAAAAACGCCACACAGATGACTTCTCAGTGTTTGCAAGGCAGCACTTCAGTCATTTTCCTCAAACGCGTCATTATTCAGCACAATTTTCTGCAAATATTTCCGTTTGAATCAATTAACATCCGGATTTCACTCAAACTGCATTTTGTAGATCATTTCAGCTTTATGCTGTATGTGCGTTCTGCCTGTGCTCTATATAAACTCTTTTAAAACTTACATTTCTCAAGAGTACAAATCTCCTATTAACTGACACTGAAACAATGTTCAGTATTCAGAAAAGCATCAGTGACATAACTGTATTATTTGCATACTGAATTACCACTGGATGTCTTTCTTTCATGTATTTTATACTGAATTATGATGATTATATTTCTTAAAGTACAAAGATACTTTGCATGCTGAATTACCATTGGACTTTTTTCTAGCATTTATTTTCATACTGAATTATGATTAGATTTATTAAAAGTACAAAGAAAATTTCCTATTGACTTAAATTAGTGTTCAAAATAAGATCAGAGACATCATATGCAATTACAGTTGGATATCTGTCTTGAGTTGTTTCTGTTTAGTCGCAATTAATGTTCGTTTGGGATTGAAGAGGAAGTTTGAGGTCTGAAAATGACAGTATATCTCATAGTAGCCTACACTGAACTCATGTATAAATCAGAAACAACAGTGTTTTTCATGCACTGGTCAGTTTTGCTTCCATAGCATGTCTTTTTCAGACTAATGGAAAGAAAACGTCCAAAATACACATTTAAGAGTTTATTCTATGACACTTTATCTATACACATCTGTAGATTTCAATCTCAGTCCATTTATTTAAAGAGTTTTTTCCTCCACTTCAGCAGCACTTACACACACTAAAACTCATTTCTCTCTATATTCTGAAGGTTTTTACTGAGGGGTTTGTTCATATATCCTTCACACTGAATTATACAACATTATATTCCTAAAAACATGGTAAACTTTTTTTTTTTCTGGCTGTTGACAGTATTTTCTGATTTATTGAGTAATTAAAATAGAAATCCAAAATCTGTGAAATTCAAAAACTGTAATATGTCAACAAAAGCAAACAAGAATTTTGAACCTGGCTTTATCCAGTCTTCAGATTTATTTTCTGGAAATGTATGCAAATTAGTGTAGATTTAGTTAGATGATGCAACATTTTAGAAAATAATGTTTTGTAATACAAAACAATGTTGCAGTTCTTAATGTAAGTGATCAGCTGGGAACATCAGTGTCATGAATGTAATATTTGCATACTCGATAACTGATTGGTATTCTGTCTTACATGTATTTTCATACATTATATAATCTATAGTTGATAAACACAATGTGGTGAAGGTTTATGTTTTTGTAACATTGATTGTGTTTAACAAGCGGTTCTCACCATGTAATATATTGTGTGTGTGTGTGTATGTGTGTTCAGCCCCATCCCTCAGATCCGATGGAGGAAGGTGGATGGCGATCTGCCGGTTCATCGTCATAACATCAGTATGGCAGGAAGTCTCCTCCATCTCTACAACATCCAGTACGAGGATGAGGGTTTGTACGAGTGCGAGGCCGACAACTCCAAAGGCAAAGACAGACACAAAGTGCATCTGTATGTGGAGGGTGAGAGTCACATGACCTCATGAACACACCACAACCCGACATTACTGAGAAGAGCAATGCCATATTCCTACAGGTTTATTCTGGAAAGCAGCGTGCGTGTTAGAAATATGATCCCCCAAAAACATAAGAATGACAGTCACACTTTAGTTTGGGGGCCAGTTCTCACTATTGACTATTAACTCTGACTTTTGCCTCAATAAACTCCTAATTTGCTGCTTATTAATAGTTAGTAAGGTAGCTGTTAAGTTTAGGTACGGGGTAGGATTAAGGAATCTAAAATATGGTCATGCAGTATAAATAACTTCTGAAGAATAACCTCAGAAGTACTAATAAACAGCCAATATGCTAGTAATATGCATGCTAGGCAAGGCAAGTTTATTTATATAGCACATTTTCGTACACAATGGTAATTCAAAGTGCTTTACATAAAAGGAAGTAAAATAATCATAAAAAAATAATCACAACAATAAAACAAGGAATTTAAAAACTTTGAAAATGATTCTTGGGAAGGCCGGTGAGGAGACCATTACAATAGTCCACCCTGCTTGTGAGCAAGGCATGAACAAGTTTCTCCAAGTCTGGTCTGGAAACAAAACATCTAATTCTTGCAATGTTTTTGAGATGATAGTATGCTGATTTAGTTACTGCTTTGACATGACTACTGAAACTAAGGTCGGTCTCCACAATCACACCAAGATTCTTGACTTGATTTTTAAGTGTTTGATTGTTAGGTGTTAGAGTCAAAGTATGCATTCACCTTGAGAACTTCATCTTTGTTTCCATATGCAATGACTTCAGTTTTTTCCTTGTTTAACTGAAGAAAGCTCTGGCACATCCAACTGTTAATTTCATCAATGCATTGGCAGAGGGAGTCAATGGGACTGCAGTCATTTGGAGATAAGGCTAGGTAAATCTGGGTATCATCTGCATAGCTGTGATAGGCAATTTGGTTCTTTCTCATTATTTGACTTAGTGGGAGCATATACAGGCTAAACAAGAGCGGTGCAAGAATTGAGCCTTGTGGGACTCCGCATGTCATGGACGTCCACTTAGACTTATGCTCTCCTATACTCACATAATAACCTCTCCCTTCTAAGTATGACCTGAACCATTTGATTGCCATCCCAGAAAGCCCGACCCAGTTTTCCAGTCTCTCTAGAAGTATGTTATGATCGACCGTGTCAAACGCAGCACTAAGAACTAGTAGTACCAGCACTGATATTTTGCCAGATTCAGAATTTAAGCGAATATCATTTATTATCTTAATGAGCGCTGTCTCTGTGCTGTGATGCGGTCGAAAACCAGATTGAAAATTGTCCAGGTATCCATTTGAGTTTAAGTATTTGTTCAGCTGATTAAAGACTACCTTTTCAATAATCTTGCCTATAAAAGGAAGATTTGATATTGGTCTGTAGTTGCTCAATATGGTGTTATCAAGATTTCTCTTTTTCAGAAGGGGTTTAACAACTGCAGTTTTCAGGGAGTTTGGAAAAGTCCCAGAAAGAAGTGAGGCGTTCACCACTTCTAAGAGATCTGCTTCCAAACAGTTAAGCACCCTTTTGAAAAAATATGTGGGAAGTGTGTCAAGATAGCAGGTTGACAATTTAAGGTGCTGTACTATTTCTTCCAAAATTGTGCTACCAATTGCTTCAAAAGTAGACATAGTATCTTATGTCTCATAGTATCATAGTATCAATCTGTCTGACCTCTGCATAACTTGAGGATGTGCTAATCGCCTTCCTGATATTATTGATCTTCTCAGAAAAGAAGGAAGCAAACTCATTGCATTTTCTGTCAGAGAGCATTTCACTGGCAATCTGACTTGGGGGGTTTGCCAGTCTCTCAACAGTAGCAAAAAGAGTGCGAGTGTTGTTTAAGTTACTGTTAATAAGGTTTGAGAAGAATGACTGTCTAGCTTTGCCTAGTTCCACATTGAAAGCACGAAGGCTATCTTTATATATGCTATAGTGGATTTCAAGTTTCGTCTTCCGCCACATCCGCTCAGCTTTTCTGCATTGTCTTTTCATACTCTGAACTGCTGTTGATTTTCTCCAAGCTGATTTCTGTCTGCCAGACTTCTTACTGACTTTTATAGGAGCAATATCATCAATA
>NW_015645611.1:138465-138687 GCF_001515625.1 Sinocyclocheilus rhinocerous | reverse complement strand
CATGGACGTCCACTTAGACTTATGCTCTCCTATACTCACATAATAACCTCTCCCTTCTAAGTATGACCTGAACCATTTGATTGCCATCCCAGAAAGCCCGACCCAGTTTTCCAGTCTCTTGTTATGATCGTTATGATCGACCGTGTCAAACGCAGCACTAAGAACTAGTAGTACCAGCACTGATATTTTAGAATTTAAGGAATTAAAGCGAATATAATTTAT
>NW_015645611.1:137119-138037 GCF_001515625.1 Sinocyclocheilus rhinocerous | reverse complement strand
ATTATTGATCTTCTCAGAAAAGAAGGAAGCAAACTCATTGCATTTTCTGTCAGAGAGTATTTCACTGGCAATCTGACTTGGGGGGTTTGTCAGTCTCTCAACAGTAGCAAAAAGAGTGCGAGTGTTGTTTAGGTTACTGTTTACAAGGTTTGAGAAGAAACTCTGTCTGGCTGTGGTAAAACAGTCAAACTCTGAGGAAATCATTGATAACAGTTCTGTGAACCATTCAACAAAGGCTGGAGAGTATTTGGAGGCTATAAAATCCAGGTTGTTTGTGGTTATTAAGTCATTGATTAGAAATGATTTATTTTTTAGTGAGCGAATGTTTAAAAATGCTAACTTGATGGCATTGCTTTGTGTCTTTACAGCAATCTTATTTTGATGCATAATAGGCCGCAGATTAGGGTCAGCCGTACGACTTGAGAAGGCACATATATCGGAGATTGCGCAGCTCACACATCCAGGAGAAAAGAAACTTATCAACACTGCCCCACGACTTTTATTAATAACAGTTTAAGTACTAAATCGCTACATTATATTTTCCAGCAACGAGAGGATAAGCAAATGACACTTGCTTGCATTGATAGACATCTTTAAATAGAGCAGCTACACCTCCACCTCTCCTAACAGTCCTGCAGACACTCATGAAAGTAAAGTTAGGAGGGGCTGTTTCATTGAGGACCGTTGCACTGCAGCTGTCTTCTTGCCATGTTTCATTTAGAAACATAAAATCCAGGTTGTTTGGGGTTATTAAGTCATTGATCAGAAATTATTTATTTTTTAGTGAGCGAATGTTTAAAAATGCTAACTTGATGGCATTGCTTTGTGTCTTTACAGCAATCTTATTTTGATGCATAATAGGCCGCAGATTAGATGAGTCAGCCGTACGGCTTGAGAAGGCCTTAGACTTTCTATCAC